>NC_049994.1:4823234-4830217 GCF_000003815.2 Branchiostoma floridae | reverse complement strand
TTCCAGGTCAGCAGATTGTTGATACTGGCTGGAGCCAACCCCAGACCACCACACAGACTTCATGGGCTGTGCGCCCCTACTGTGCAACCCCAACATCAAGTTAGCTGCAGTACTGATTTGACAGATAGATGGCATATCTCTGATTTACTACTAGCACTTTAAAACAAAAATACATTACTTTTCCAGGTTAGCAGATTGTTGATACTGGCAGGAGCCAACCCAGACCACCACACAGACTTCATGGGCAGCGCGCCCCTGCTGTGCATTGCTGCCAGTGAGGGTTACGCAGACATGGTGTCGGTCCTACTGGAGCTGAGGGCGTCGGTGGACGCTCAGTCGGAAACGGGAATGACCGCTCTGATCTATGCTGCAATCGGGGGGCACCTGGATGTGGTTAGGATGTTATACAGAAAACATGCTCGGGTGAGTGACTTTGGTCACCTTTTCACTTCACTTTTCTACAGATCACAATACACCCCATTCCAGATGTGGTGGCCATTTTGGATTTTCCAGGGTCATTTAGGTCATTGCACCAAAACAAGACTGCGTCTAATTGGAAAGCTTGTATTATATTATTATTAAGTATAGGCAATCTTCAGTCTGTGGTAGTTTTGTACCTTTCAAGGTAGCAGAACACAGTATCAATGGGCAAACCCTGGGGTCTATGACACGGGTACATAAAATAGTACGGATAAACTTGTTAAAGGAGAGGCAAAAAGCCTTCTTTGAGGGGCAGCCAGATATAACCTGTGCTGTGTGGTCACGGAAGGTGTCGACTCTGAGACTGCATGGTTTGGATTGTGAAATTTTTCTATTTCGTGTATAAATGCGCTCCATTACGCAACTGCCTTTCTAGCGTGAGATGGCTGCAGTTCAGTGACCTCCGCAGAGGGGCATTCCAAAGAGGGCGTGAGAAGACGATACGCCGACAGGATTTTTTTGTTTTTTAATATTTCGTGGCTTGTAAACTCAACTCAAACATATCTGTTTTTGGTATTGCAAAAGTGCACCCTAAAACATTTTTTAATGCATTGAAGCCAGTCACCTTGAGGCCCTTAACTATAGAAATCCCCATAGGCCGAAAACTGTGTTTTGCTACCTTAACTTTATGATGGATGACCCCGGAAAATCCAAAATGGCCGCCACATCTGGAATGGGGTCTATAGTTCAGCATGGGCCGATCAGTGATACCAGTTTGTATTTGTTTCCCCCAGTTAAACCACACGGACAGGAATGGCCGCTGTGCCTTGGTACACGCTGCTCTGAACGGCCACATGGACGTGCTGAGTTTCCTCCTGCAGTGTGATTGGCTGTACTCCGCCCCACATGACCTGACCAAGAGGTCGGCCTGTCAACAGGGCTTCGTGGCTGCAGCAAGTACTGGCAACAAGGAGGTACCTTTTTCTTTAGCACATATTGCTGATCAGATGTCTGATGTTGTTGGCATTGCAATACTTTACAATCCAAACCTTTATCTAAGTTCAGATTCCTAGTGATACAACACTTTTTGCATTACTACTTTTCTGGTAGTCCAAAATGTTTTGATAACAAATGTTTGAAAGGGTAAATTTTTTTTTCAGTCTGGATTTTTTGAATTATAGATAAAGTTATTTATATGATTAAGATTTGTATTGTGGATTTGTATTGCATTTCAAACAAGACACAAAAATCAAAGTAAGAACTACCTACCATCCAAACATCATGACCATAGCTTGTCCAGAACACAAGATATCAGAACCAAATGTTCTGCTGCAGTACCATAACAGGCTAATAGGGGGCTCAGAATCTAATCATTTTGTGGTCTCATCAAGACCTACCCGCATTAAGACAATCCATCCAGCTCTGCTAGTAGTGTATGTCAAGGAATAAACAATCTACTGCTTCTGTGAGGCCACATTATGTAGCTAGCACATGTGACTCAATGAGCAGTGGATCATAAGTTGCATCTTACATAACATGACATCACAGAAACAGTGGATTGTTCATTCCTTGACAAAGACTGGAGCTCAGTCAAAAATTTGGGTAAGTCCAATTTTTGTGTTGCAAACTGCAGTATAGCTAGCCTGGGTACCATCCGGAAAGTAGTTCGCTCCGGCGTTCATTATATACTATATACAGTCGCTTCTAGCTCTGACATTCATTGTACACTATATACAGTCGCTTCTCTGTGTTTCCGTCTGGGAACGCGGACCATCTTAACGTCTGGAATCGTCCAAATTTCGGAAGCAGGCGCTGATTGGTCCCTACTCATGAGTGAATTATGGAATGGTTTCAAACGCTCGTTCGAACCGGTGTTCCAACACCGGAAAAGCCCTGCGTCCCCTTGCGCATGCAGGCGCCGGGCTGTTGTCATCGAACGAGTGCTCTAGAACCCATTCCTTACTTCGCTTATTAACTGACGTTACCATCAAAAGGTTTGAATGCGCAAGTCTCCAGACGGATAGCAGAAGCGAACATAGGAGCGAACTACTATCCGTATGGTACCCAGGCTACAGTATAGCAGCTAACTTTCCAGAAGTTTAGCCAATGTTGACTGAATTGTAAATGCTTAATAACAATGTGGTGTTTTTGTGCACAGATCTGTGACTTCCTCCTGAGCCTGTCAGAGATGGAACATCACGAGGAGTGGACAGTCAACATCAACGAGCCGGACACGCTCTTCAAGGAGACGCCTCTCACCGTCGCAGCGTCCAACGGGAAGCTGGAGATCTGCCGCGCCCTTCTGGAGAAGGGGACCTCCATCACGATGCCAAACGGAAGGTAGCGTAACTACTATGTGCCTGTCCTGTGTCTGTGTTTGTTATCCACATACATTTGTACAAGCAGGGTTCTCACCAGGATTTTTTTGCAGCATAGGGGCATCTTAGTAGCCTGGGTACCATCCGGAAAGTAGTTCGCTCCGGCGTTCATTATATACTATATACAGTCGCTTCTAGCTCTGACATTCATTATACACTATATACAATCGCTTCTCTGTGTTTCCGTCTGGGAACGCGGACCATCTTAACGTCTGGAATCGTCCAAATTTTGGACGCAGGCGCTGATTGGTCCCCACATATGAGCAAATTATGGAATGGGTTCAAGCGATCGTCCGAACAGGCGTTCCAACACCGGACAAGCTCTCTGTCTGCTTGCGAGAGGGCCTGTTGTCATCGAACGAGCGCTCTAGAACCCATTCCTACATTTGCTCATTAACTGACGTTAGCACCAAACGGTTTGAATGTGCACGTCTCCAGACGGATAGCAGAAGTGAACATAGGAGCGAGCTACTATCCGGATGGTACCCAGGCTAGCATCTTAGTGTAGCAAAGCCACGTGGTACGCTTTGCAGGTCTGAGCATTATGGGTGGTCTGGTGATATTTTTTAAATCTTTAACCCCCTGAAATACCATTTTCTGCATTTTGAGGGCCAAATATAGGGAAATGTAGCTAACTTTTAAGATTTTACCCTTTTTGTTACAAAACTACAGAAAAGTCACAAGTTGGTTAAGTAAGTAAGTGTTGCTTAAAGCACATCATAGGGCCCCAAATAACAACATATGGGCCCAAATGATAGCATGGGGGATACAGATCACAGCATAGGATAGAGAATGCTGAAAAGGCCTGGTGAGAACACTGAAAAGTATAGAAGAATTCTTCTGCTTATGTATGGTTGTAATATAGCCATATTTTCCACTTCAGTATGACATGTACGAAATGTACATCTATTCTAAAATAAAAATGTCCTGTTTTGCAGGGGTCTGAGTCTCCCATGTTTTGTGCTGATATGCCATGTATAAAATGTACATCTATTCTAATGCTGTCCTATTTTGCAGGGGCCTGTCTCCCATGTTCTGTGCTGTCCGTGCTGGCCACTGGGAGGTCGTTGACCTGCTGCTGTCCCATAAGGCTGACCGTGAGGAGATGGACTCCCACGGGAGGACCCCCCTCATGGTCGCTGCCTGCGAGGGTCACCTGGGGGTCTGTGAGCTGCTGCTCAGTAAAGGTAAGGCCTTGTTGTAGTACTGTAAATGCCTTTAGATTTGCGGTGATTTAAAATCATGGTTAGGAAAAAATGGAGTGTTTGCAATGGTTTTTAGTTGGTGATAGCACTATATTAACATAGTATACTTGACGGTAATGAAAACTGGTGGTTTTGAGTCTATGGTGAATCAGTCACTGCAAAAAAAATGCAAACATAAAACCATTGCAAACATTTCAAGAATTACAGTAATATCCTCCTGGCTTGTAAGCTTGTACAGATTTACTTGTTGACAGAACTTTCAGACATTGGAGGACTGTGATGTTGATCTAAGTTAAGAATTATAAAGATTTTAAAATCAGTTTCTGTACACGAAGTAAAGCACTTCACAACTTCAAGTCTTTGATCAGACATCTGATTCTTGTCAAATTAAAGTGAATGGAAGCATGTGTCATATGACCTTATGACTCAGTAATGGGTCAAAGGTGCTTGGTAGTTTGTATCAGCCCCCGTCTCAGTTGAGGAATGGTTGCTGATGTCAAATTTCCATTCAGGTCATGTGACACAGGCTTTAGGTCATTTCAATTTCAGAAGGATAAGAGGACTTTTGGTAGGAGTTTTACTTTGTCTGTTGACTCATGAACATATGAACTTTTATTTAGAAGCCCAGAATAGTAAAGTAAATGATTTTTCCCCACGTCAGGTGCATCGGTGCTCCAGGCTGACAAGGAAGGTCTGACCGCCCTGAGCTGGGCCTGTCTGAAGGGACAGAGTCACGTGGTCCAGTCTCTACTGGAGAGAGGGTCAGAGATTGACCACACGGACAAGACTGGCCGCACGCCGCTGGACCTGGCAGCTTTCTACGGAGACGCTAGCGTGGTGAGCATATGTCTGTTTGTTGTGCCAAAGTTTGAGCGAAATTGTATTAGACTTAGGTCCCAATTCCTAACCCGGGGCCCAGCCAGGTAACGAAAAATATGATATACAAATGTAGAAGGCAACAAAACACACAGAATAGCAGAATGAGCATAACTTGTGTATATTCCTTGATACACACTTTTATTTTTCATTTCCGCAACCATCCCTGCCAGGGCCGGGTTTGGAAATGATACCTAAGCCTTAACCTATGCAAAAGTAATGAATTTAGTGCTAAGGAAATACGGAGTCAACTGTTAAGAATAGGATCCAGTCATTGTCAGTGGTCTACCTTAGTCTTGCCACTTAGGTTTAATGCAGTGTAGAGACTGGATGATGTGTAATTGCCAAATATAACTTGTTTAGCATTCTCTACAACTCACTGTCCTTTCTAGATTATCATTTTGTCTGGAGACAATTTTGGTGTCAAAGATATTATGTATGAACGTTGAGACACCCTTTTTTTTCATGATACAGTTACATTTGTATGGCCATTGAAAGGAATTAAGTTCGTGATATGTCAGTACAAAAAGTGGCTACCTTTCATTGGTATGTTGTTGGAAATAAATGTACAAGAGATTTTCCTGATCCGGTAGGATTTCAGAGGTTCGGCTGAGCGACGTGGGTTCAATGCCCACATGGAAGGACGATTGCAGTGTGTAAGAAAGCCCTGTTCTTCCTGTTCATGTTAATGGTCTCTCTGGGCTTTCTGTCTTCTTCCATGTACATGTACATAACCCTTGTCATGCATAATCATCTGTCTACCTCCAGTGAATGTTTGTGAAATCATCCATGGCATGCATGCTAATGGTTAATCTTTCCAACTCCAGTTTTTGGCAATGCTTCAGAGGCAAGCCCAAAAGTATCCATGAAGCTAACTGAAGTTATCATACTCTCCATGCTATGACAGGTCTTGCAAAATACTTTCTAACACCATTTTTGTAATACGTGTTCATCATAAGTGGTCTGAAGTTCTAAAACATACCTACCTTGCATTTCCAGGTCCAAGTTCTGGTAGACAAAGGTGCTATGGTTGAACATGTGGACTATAACGGCATGAGGCCGCTGGACCGAGCCATTGGCTGTAGGAACACTGGGGTGGTGTCTGTTCTACTGAGGAAGGGGGCCAAGCTGGGGCCGGCTGCCTGGGCCATGGCCACCTCCAAACCTGACATCATGATCCTTCTACTCAACAAGCTGGTGGAGGAAGGCAACATACTATATAAGGTAAGGTCAAAGGGTAAAGGTCAGATGTTGACATGATGATCCTGCTTATCACCCTAGTGTACTACCACTCAACCAATGTTTGTATATGTTGATAAGAATTTTTTTGTTCTACAGAAAGGGAGAATAAAAGATGCCTGTCATCGCTATCAGTATGCCCTTAAGAAGTTCCCCAAGGAAGGCTTTGGGGAGGAGATCAAGACCTTCCGAGAACTCAAGACGCAGCTGTTCCTCAGTGTGTCCAGATGCAAGAGAAAACTCAATGTAAGTTTGTTATTATTTACCTTCACAGAAAAGAAACACATTGTTTTTTTCTCAATTTTTTTCTTTTCCAAACAAATAAGGTGCATTACAAGGATCAGATAGCTGTCACCGTGGTTACTGGTAAAGTAGCAGAAACTCTCCAGTATTTCATTGCATCATGTAGCAAGTGGCAGGACAGAGCAAGAGGGGCTGGTCACCATGTATATGAATATGTTTAAGAATTTATGATAAACAGAGCAGTAGTTTGTTAGGCTAGAAAATGTAAAGGTAAACATAATGTATTTTCTTGAAAAATACATAACATTTTTAATTGCATTTGGTTGTTGTATCATGTATGAACACATGTATTATGTATCAGCACATTTAAACTAAGAATAGTAAGATAATTTTTGTATGCTTGTGTTGCTACAGGATCTAACTTCATCAGCAGACTATGCCAGTAAAGCGCTGGACACTAAACCTCAGTCAGCAGAAGCCTACTACACACGTGCTAGAGCCAAGAGAGAAAACAGGTGGGTGATTATTCTCTGGGCTTGTGGAAGATGTGTACTAGTTGCTTTAAAGTTACCTCCAAGAAAAATGGAGGTATTCTTTTTGGTGCGTCTGTCGGTGTGTTTCT
>NC_049994.1:4811702-4823016 GCF_000003815.2 Branchiostoma floridae | reverse complement strand
TTACATTTTAAAGCATACTTTGTAGATTTACCAGTCCTAGAATGTTTAGACCCCCCCCCCCCCCTCACCAATGGAACAGTTGACTGGTTAGTTACCCCCACCCCTTCTCACCAATGGAACACTCGACGCATGTAGACTGGGCCTCGGGGGTTAGTTGAGTTCAGGCATTTAGAGTGAATAGACATTGTTCATCTACGCCTATGTGTATGCATGATTATTTCCTAGCATCAGAGGTATAAAGGCCAGGTTAGCATACTTTACTGTTACACCAGGGCTTTAGCCAGCTCGAAATTTTTTTCTGTCAGCCAATTACAATCGTCGCGAAAACCGCAAAAATTAATTGGAAGGACTGAACTGAGACCTTGAAAAACGGGTTTTAATGAGATTATCGTATGCAAAAGGCCGCCGACACACATTATCAACAATCATAACAATAACAAAACAAACAGTGTGTGGCTTTTACGGCCGTGGACGGCGTCCCCAAGCCGTCTGTAGCTTCCACCAAGGATTTTTGTCAAGGTTGACGGATTGGTTTTAAAATTTTTCTGTCAGACGCAGCAAATTTCCGTCAATTGACGGAAAAACGGACGCTGGCTAGACCCCTGTGTTACACTATCCATGATGGAAAGTTTTTTTTTTTTTTATTGACAAATTGAGTCTTCAGTACATCCATACTAACATGAGACCTCTAACACAAGTGCACACTCAAGCCGTGTCCCTTTTTCTACAGACAATACGGCCCAGCTCTACAGGATCTCCTGGAGGCCTGCAAGCTGGCTCCCGACAACAAAGAGATCAGGCGGCTCCTCATCAGGGTTAAGGAAGAGTGCAAGCAGCAGACCAAGGAAGATCGGGAGGGCTCGGAGACTCAGGTTCAGGACAGGCCGGATGTCGTCACCTCCACTAGCAAGGACAGACCCCCCCCTCAGGAAACTAACTTATGACTAGACGTGCACGTTTATGTGTAGTCCTTTCATCTGTGTTGCCAACATCAGTACAGCATTGTACAGGGATGCCTAAGGCCACACCAATTTAATTTCTTGGTTCACGGATTTTTTCATAAAAAATATGGAGCGAGAGGGCGAAATGAAAATAAAAATAAAAATTGTAAAATGGTTGGGGTAAAGGTAACGGCTAATCCAAAACATAAAGAAAAAAAGTTTTCAGCTTGAAAAAAGTACAAAAACACTATTTTTGTACAGTAACAGCACCTGTACCCACACTTTAAGGAGCTTATAATATAAAAGCCAATTTGCTACACCGGAAAGTTGGTGAATGGTTTCAGTAATGGTGAAAATTTGCTGAGTGGTAATTTTTATTTTTATTTTTTTTTTCCAAAAAATAGGAGCGAGCGAATCCGTGAACCAAGAAATTAAATCGGTGTGGCCTAAGTAGTCATATGAATCTTTAGGGGCTTATACAAGTTTTTCAATATGCATCTACATGTATACAAATTTTATTCAAGAAATGCAATCCACTACAGTAACTAGAAAACATACAAATTGCAGAATTCATACTGTCCATGCTCTACCAAGAAACAAATTTTACAGAATTCATTCACTACCCAGAAACATACAAATTTTAGAGAATACATAATATCGTTACTACTAGTAAGTGTCATATGTATTCAGAAAGACTGGTATGATTTCCGTAAAATTGTGTGTTTGTTAGTCGTGGATAGTATGAATTCTGTAAACTGTGTATGAATACTTGAACCCCCAGTTGAAGTAATTGTTTTAGATTTGGTGAAGATATACGGAAACAAATCTATGAGACAGTGTTCATTTACAGAATTGGAGAGGGAACATGTTTTGTCACTTTTACATTTCTGTCATTTATTTTTTTTATGTTTCATCATGTAAAAAATGGTTTCTAATGCTTTCCTGATATTATGATTTGAAGAGTCCTTGATAAGTTAGTTTTTTACTACCAGAAACAGGATGTAGATGTCTTGTCTCTTTTGAAAGGTTCTACTGTCATTCAGAATTCTTTATCTCAGTGCCAATGTTAAACTTATGCTACAGGGATTTCGCTCAAGCTGTTCAAATATGGACCTCTATCTGAAGAAGGGAATATAAGTACGACATGTAGTTATCTCCTTTCAGGTTTTAGAAAAAAATCTCCAAAACTAGAATTTGACTGTCAGCACTCCTGCAATAGTCACCGTTTGACTATTAGTTACTGGGAACTTGCCACTGCAAATAGTTACACAACAAAGTATGTATCCATAGGTCACTTATTTACAAAGGTGTCTTGTATATGCTTTGATACCGTGATATAGCAACAAAGCAAATGCCAACGTGGCAAAGTTACATAAGGAAACATAGCTTGTAACATAGAGAGAGCAAATTTTCACTTAAATTGTTTTCAAATAGGAACGTATTTTGACTAATAATCAGGCCAATGAAATTTTCATTTTAGTAATGATCAGTGCAAAGACTATACATTTATGCGGGAACAGCTTGTCATGTGTATATAACTTGATGACGCTGCTGATTCGCTACTGTGTATACTGTCACAACTATACAGAAATGTGCTATACTGACAGTCACACTGGACACAGTTAAAATAACCATTAGGCTTGCCCCCTGTGGTGTCGCCAAAAATTTGCACATGTATTACTTTGAGATGAGCTCCTCTAATTATCTAAATGACTGAAATGGCTGAAGCTGATTTGGATGGTGCAAAAACAGGGTTTGATCCATTTTAGACTGTACATGTCTACTTCAAAAACGCTAACACTGGCACTTTTATTCATAGAGCTGAATTGAGTACAGGTATAGCTGTTATAATTATAGGAATTCTTCCTGTGAACAATGCTACATATATTTGCCTTCTGTGAAGGTTTACAAATAATGACACCTGTATTCAAGCAGACAACCATTAATGTTAAAGGATATCCTCAACCACTGTTACACTTTGGGGAGAAAAATTATACAAGTTTACTCACAATGCCAACAGAAATGATATGTCACTATTAACACTATCTGTGAAGGATTGTACAATTCAGCTCTAAACCATACTTAGCCATCTGTAACAATTAATTCCCTTCCGTTGTAGCAAGTATAAAGAATGTAGAATCCTGTGTTATAGTTATTGCCACTTAATGTCTTTTTACAGTGTATTTTGCATTACCTTGTCGCTTATCCATTGAAGATGTCATTTTTCTCTAGCCTGGTATCCAACCTATTATAGCAGCCATGTCTCTTATTCCACTCACAAATAGGACTAAGAGACTGGGCCGGTATAATAAACTGGATACCAGGCTAGGTTTTCTGTGCCATTCCGTGGTCTCAACAAACCCTTCTCCCTCCTTTACATATTGCTACATGTTCATTACAATCATGAATGCCAAATGTCTGATTTTAAATTACTCAAGAATTCTTATACTGAATGTAACATGTCTTTTTTTTTCCAGTAGAATCATTGTGCCAGCTACAAAACCACATGCGGTAATATAGCACAATTTCAGTAACAACCACTCACATGCCTAATTAATAACAAGTACGTATAAGTAGTAAGGACTGTCACTATATAGAAAAGATTATTGTTGCTTATAGTATATGCAAACAACATGGTTATAACACAAATAGATAGGTCTCAACTAACTTATGCACTGTCCTGCTAACTGCAATGTATATTTGTACATTCTCTCATGCTGTTAGCCATTGTATGATATATAATATTATTTATTACAGACTGATAATAATGTTCCTCTGAAAGCCAACACTTTCTCTTGAACCCATGGAACTTGTAAATTCATTGTCCGACTTGACAACAGTACTGAATAATCAAGGAACGTTACAGCGTGGTTTTCAGACATACATTAAGGCGAATGTTTCTGAAGTAGAGAAATGTACAGGTCCGGTGTTGTGTAAAGTAAAGTGATGATCTTGATAGGAGCTTTCATAATGTAGGCGTTGCATTAACTGAACAGCAAATCCATGTAATTATCATGTGTGGAAAATGCTTTTACTGCATTTTGCATTGCCAAAATAAATGTGGACAGTCCAGAAAGTACATTGTTGTTCTTATTTCATTGAGTTATAGTTCAGTTGTAAACATAAGTCAGCAAATTTTCTTAAGTTACTCATTTGTAAAGCTAGTATAGTATCTTGACAATAGGGAGCACAGCTCCAAGCAGATTCTACAATGGCATAAGATAGTACCAAACTGGCCAAGTAGTGTATTCAGACAAGAGGTGTACATTTGCCATGTAGCGAAACACACTCCTTAGCCGGCTTCACTCCATGCCAGCTTTTGATACTATCTTATGCTACCGTAGGATCTGCTTGGAGATTACACATTGCAAATTGAGTAGCAACAAACATTGATACTGCTATGTTACACCTAGTGGGAACGCAAAGATCAGTGGTACAACTGTATGCGGTAAGCCAGGTAGTAAGAGATGCGGAAACAGTGCCACCTAGCGGTTCGAGCCGACAATGCAAGTTGACAGGTCAGTTATCAATTCTTAAGTTTGTATGAAAAAAGACTTACAATGTATGCTCGTTTTAATTATTCCCTTTCCTTCTGCAACTTTCCTTATACAGTGTAGACCAATTGTGAGAATCAAGGAATGGGGAAATCACGAAAGGTTCGCAAAGGGGTTTGAATTTTTCAGGCTTATTTGACTTTGTTTCAGTGACAATATCCAAGACATTTCACCTACAAACCAAGTGGCACTTTCACGTTCTGGAGGTCTACCACGTCCAAATTTAAAGTCAATTCCATTTCGATAGAGAACAATTCATTTTAAGTCAATAGATCTTTATCAATAGATCCAGTTTCATTTGACATGCTGGGTCGAGGTCTGTGGATTACTAAAGATGCAATATAACCACAAGCGCTGGGGGGAGCCGCTTGGTTGTATACAGATGTGTACATAACATTGAAGATAATTTCTTAAGATACGATACTCAACGGCTATGGCCTATGGTAATTGCACGTGAATGTTTCTGTTAGTGTGAATCGCTACAACGACAACTGGGGCTGGTTGTTACGAAGCCTATTGTATGTCTATGGTGGAATATACCGAGATCATGTACTGAGGTTAGCAGCATTGCAGTAAACTTCAAGCAGATCCTACAATGGCATAACATAGTACTAAACTGGCCAAGAGTGTAGTCAGCCAAGAGGTATCCATTTACCATTAATATTTAGCCACTGCTAAGCCGGCTTCACTCCTCTGCCAGCTTTTGATACTACTATCTTATGCTACCGTAGGATCTGCTTGGAGATTAACATTGGAGTACGCTTCAATTTCACATTGCAACTCTTTCACGTGTGTTATATGTCAACTTGTGAGCTATCGTCAACCTGAGATGAAACTATCATCGGAGTTAATAGCTGGCAACATAATGTTGTAATAGCTAAAAGTGGATCTGAATAAAGTCAAAGTCAAAGTTAGTTGTCCAATCACCATAGTTTCAGCACTAAGGAGAGACACGTTTCCAGCACTGAAGCGGGGATCGCACTGGACAGCGCCTATTTGCGCCCATTTGCGCCCATTTGCGCCAGGCATTCGCAAATAGGCGACAACAGGCAAAAAACTTTCTTTTCTGAAATAAAAAAAGCTGTGGACGAAATGTTGTGATATTTGATAGGTAGGTGGTGTTTGGGAAAATAAAGGTCAAGTTCGACAATGGTTTTTCCATGGCCGTGATTGTTTAGTGGTAGATATCTCTTTGGACAGAAAGGAGGTGGTGTAGGTCTGGGTCTCCTAACGGCTTTCTTGGAACTGCAGGGGCCTATTTTGTTTGATATCTTAAGAGAATAACATTGCTTGTAGGCACATAATGCAGTGTTCTAGCCAGCATGATTTTTTTTAAAATTCCGTCCCCTGGATGTTGAATGGAAATCCTGTCGAACACGGAAGGTGCGACGATCCTAGAGGGCGGGCGGGAAAATTATGAAATCTAGACCATCTTAAATGGCATTTCCTGCATTTTGAGGGTCAAATCTTGCTGGTAGAGTAGACTCAGCTTATGGTCAATGGCATCTGTGCTGAATGTTTATAGATCTCTGCAAAATTTCATTTTTTAGATATCTTTTCATGCCGTTTTTTTGTCCGTCGCAGAGGACGGAATTGCCTACTTTTTTTGTCGTCCCAAGCTGCAAAATCCGGTCAAAGGACGGAAGGACTGACGTTAGCTTATAAATTTCTCGTGTCCCTTTTTTGTCCTTGAGTAATGACTTAGCTTCCAAGTTATGGGAATAGGAATAGATAGATGAATGGATGGTGCTTCTAACAGAAAGATAAAAATTGCGCTATCGATCACTCTTCAGGTATCCACTCACGCCTATTCTATTATATCTCTTACCCGCAAGCTATGACTCTTATATAGCCTGCTCGAAGATATAACACGCATGCAACCGGCTTTCAAAATCACAATCTATCTTTCATATTGACTTCCGCTAATATGTCCTCCTCTTCTTCCGTGGTGAGAACGAACCCTCCACCCAATTTGCATCAGCGATACGTCAAATCTCATTCTAGATGATCTAGAACATGTCACATTGATGCATGAAGTACTCTTGTTAGCTGGTGTAGAGCACATTATGAATCAGGCACCTTTACAAGTAGACTAAGCACCTATTTTGTCCTTCTAGGTCTGTTAAAAAGCATCGAGTGTGCTTTTACTTTTTGAAGAGTTAAAGAGGTGTCTGGATGACCATGTGTTTAGTAATGCGCCCCTAGCTGTCTCTTCCGAATGTATGTTTTAACATGCGACAGAAATGTTCTCTAGGTTGCTTTTGGTTTAGATGCGACATATATATGTACGAGGGGCGTGCAATAAGTAATGGTCCTGACCCACTTCCAGTTGTCTGATCTAAATGAAATTTTGTATGTGTAATAATTCATATCTCTATGGGTTATGTTGCAAAAGACAGCTCTGAACTAATTGTGGTTTCTGATTTACTGGTGTTTGAACTTAGTCAGGTGCGAAATGGACCAGGTGTGAAATGGAACCAGTTGAGTGTCGCGCAGTGATCCGGTTTTTGTATTTGAAAGGACGCACACCAAAGAAGACTTTTGATGAAATAAATGAAACTTATGGTGATGATGCCCCATCATATGACCTTGTAAAACGCTGGCATCCTGAATTCAAACGTGGCTGGAAGTCTGTGGAAACAGCTCCCAGACCTGGTCGTTCCTCTTCTGTCATTGATGAGGTATCTGTTGGAGGACCAACCTGGGGTGTCCTACAAAATCGGTGTCCAGAGCTGCATCAAACAATGGGAGAAATGCATAACTCTGGGTGATTCCTATGAAGAGAAAGACTAATAACTGTGCCAAGTTTCATTAATCTCCTGCTATGGGAAATGGGTCAGGACCATTACTAATTGCACGCCCCTCGTACATTTTTTTTAGACTTCGCTTCTAACACTGGCTTGCTTTAAAAGACTCTTAAAGGGAACGCCCAAAATTAAAGGAATCGAATCATGTAGCAGATCTCATTATTATGTATTTTGTACCATGTATGTACAAATTGTGTATAAAGACTTATAAGACTCATTAGGACTTTAAACCGTATCTCTATCTCTGTTATATACTTTGTCTGACCCTTGCCTCTCCCCTCATTTATTTATTGATCTTTAGGGTAGTCCCTTCAGTTAACGTAGTAACTGATTTCCAAGGGAGCCCTGTATACATGTTCGCACATGTTCGTACAACGACGGGTTATACCGCCCCTTACGGGGTGACACACCCGCCCGGGTGAATGATGTAGATCACCATGTGGCTGACACGATACAGAGGTCGCCAGGCCTCCATCCGGGTGATTTGAAGTGAATCACCAACTTCCGACAGAAGGATTTGAACCAACGCACACCGCACCATCGCACGTGTGGGGGTTCTTTAACGTGCATGGGGTATGGCTCTCCCCATACACGGGACCTCCATTTAACGTCCTATCCGAGGGACGACTCATTTTTCACTTGAGTAAAGTGAGGAAAGTCGTGTAAAGTGCCTTTCCCAAGGGCACAAGACCGGCAACACGGCAGGCGGATTCGAACCGGCGACCTCTCGGTCACGGGCCGAATACACTACCACTGTGCTACGCGGCCCCACTAAATGAGACACATGATCTCAGTCAAAAGCGACCTGCAAGCCGATTTAAGCGTACATGAATAAGCAAAGGTTCAAACAAACAACCAAACAAATCTGGTATTGCAAGGCAATCCTTCTAGGGAAATTCTAGGTTCTTGGATTTTCATCGTTTCAAAACTACACAAAATGGGATTTTTCAATTATTGAATGAACTTTATTGCACATTTGTACATGGTACAATGTATGGCAACGACTATCACACAAAGTACAAAATAGGTGTATAGAATAAGACTTAACATCCTAATTAACATAACAAGAAGGGCTAACACAAGTCTTTGATATAGTGTCACAATCGAGTTGGGCTATACATGAGTTTCATTACTCTTTCTAATAGCAAAGCGGTCTTTATATACGAGGGGCGTTCAATAAGTTATATCTCTTACCCACTTTCAGTTGTCTGATCTAGATGAAATTTTGCATGTGTAATAATTCATATCTATACAGTTTATGATGCAAAAGACAGCTCTGAACTAATTGTGGTTTCTGATTTAATGGTGTTTGAACTGAGAGAGGTGCGAATTGGACCAGGTGTGAAATGGAGCCAGTTGAGTGTCGCGAAGTGATCCGGTTTTTGTATTTGAAAGGACGCACACCAAAGGAGACTTTTGATGAAATGAAAGAAACTTATGGTGATGATGCCCCATCATATGACCTTGTAAAATGCTGGCATCCTGAATTCAAACATGGCCGGAAGTCTGTGGAAACAGCTCCCAGACCTGGTCGTTCCTCTTCTGCCATTGATGAGGCATCTGTTGGACGACCAACCTGGGGTGTTCTACAAAAACGGTGTTCAGAGCTGCATCAAACAATGGGAGAAATGCATAACTCTGGGTGGTTTCTATGAAGAGAAGGACTAATAACTGTGCCAAGTTTCATCAATCTCCTGCTATGGGAAATGAGTCAGAGTTATTACTTATTGAACGCCCGTCGTATTTGCCTATCTTTGCAGTATGGGAGTTGTGACATCTAAAGATATATACAAATCTGTCTGTAGCACCGAGTCTCTTGAAATCTGCTGTTCTGGATTCGAGAAATGTGAATGACGTATCTAGAACATTCCATTAAAAAGTGAAATTCATCTTCAATGTGCTTTGGATAGAAAGGGATTCCTCTGCTTGTAATTCTAGTAGTTTCACATCGTATGCTCATCTACGAACAGAACAACATTGCCAGCAAATCATTACAAAAGTACAGCGACTTTCTTACTGCGCTCTATAACTATTTCTAAAGTAACAGCGAGGAATAGAGACTCAATTTGCAACTAACAATATTGCTCCAAACCAGAATATTTAAGCTAGTGGGTACAGAAAACAAGTAAGGCTGCGATCACGTCGTGCAATTACAAAGTAGCGATGTTCTTGGAATGTTCGTAGATGTGCCATGCGAAATTCAACAATCTTACCATAAAGACAGTTTTAGATCCTTGTCGGCCGTTGGTCCAGTCACAGTCTGAATTAAAATCCTACGACGTCGACGTCGACATTAATAGAATCGCACGGTGACCTACAATATGAACGTGGCCAGAGTAGTGCAGCCAGAGCCAGCCATACTATGTGAATAGTCGCTGTCGTATTTTCTTCCCTTCGTAAACCATTAAAAAGTGAAACTTCCGTTCGTTCGGACCATTGTAGTGTCCATTTTAGTGAAACTTGAAGAGCAGCAGGTTTCCTCGCTGTTGCACGTTTCTGTAGCAGGGTATATGTTTATAAGGAGGGGTCGCTAGCCCTTCCCTTTTAACGGGCTCACGGCATCCTCTCAAACACGAGACTCCCAATTTGACGACCCTTTCTAGCCTAACCCAGAACGAGATGCTTTCCAAGAATTGAACCGGGTCTCTCTACTAAGGCCACGGCAAGTAAATTTTATGGATAACATCCTCAGCAGACTGCAAAAATAGTGCGATAGGGCGAAAAAAAACAAGATGGGTAAAAAAAAAACAAGATGGCTACATTTTCAAAAATAGGCACCATAAAGCTGTGATGACTGTTGTAAAAAGAATTAAAGGGACAAAACATGGTATCAGAGCCAACAAGACATTCATTCCTGTATTCAAGACATGCACTGGTGTGGTAAAAGTGACACTAGTGTGGTAGACTGGCATCACCAACAAAGTTGGTAACCACACTCATGGCTTCCATATTGGTGTCACTTTTACAACTAGCCAATAAGTTTCATTTCTACAACTACAGCCCTGGGTACCTCGCAAGTGTCACTTTTACAAGTACAATTATTAGGCTACAATACAACATATTGGCTCATTTTGGTACTTTATCGTCATGTTGACCATCCCCGCAGAAGAAAAAATTCTTGTTTTTTTTTTCTGAAATCAGGCGAAAATTTATGCTCGCGCTGATGTAATCCATAAAATTTACTTGCTGTGGCCTAAAGACAGTCTTAGATCCTTGCCGGCCGTTGGTCCAATCACAGTCTGATTTAAAATCCTACGACATTAATAGAATCGCACTGTGACCTACAATATGAACGTGGCCAGAGTAGTGCAGCCAGAGCCAGCCATACTATGTGAATAGTCGCTGTCGTATTTTCTTCCCTTCGTAAACCATTAAAAAGTAAAATAGTTGACTTTCGTTCGTTCGGACCATTGTAGTGTCCATTTCAGTGACACTTGAAGAGCAGCAGGTTTCCACGCTGTTGCACGTTTCTGTAGCAGGGTATATGTTTATAAGGAGGGGTCGCTAGCCCTTCGGCCTTCCCCTTTAACGGGCTCGAGGCATCCTCTCAAACACGAGACCCCCATTTGACAACCCTTTCTAGCTCAACCCAGAACGAGATGCTTTCCAAGAATTGAACCGGGTCTCTCTACTAAGGCCACGGCAAGTAAATTTTATGGATGACATCCTCTGCAGACTGCAAAAATAGTGCGATAGGGCGAAAAAAACAAGATGGGTGAAAAAAAAACAAGATGGCTACATTTTCAAAAATAGGCACCATAAAGATGTGATGACTGTTGTAAAAAGAATTAAAGGGACAAAACATGGTATCAGAGCCAACAAGGCATTCGTTCCTGTATTTAAGACATGTACTTGTGTGGTAAATGTGACACTAGTGTGGTAGACCGGCATCACCAACAAAGTTGGTAACCACACTCATGGCTTCCATATTTGTGTCACTTTTACAAATATCCAATACGTATACGTTTCATTTCTACAACTACAGTCCTGGGTACCTCGCAAGTGTCACTTC
>NC_049994.1:4792269-4811602 GCF_000003815.2 Branchiostoma floridae | reverse complement strand
CAACACAATATATTGGCTCATTTTGGTACTTTATCGTCATGTTGACCACCCCTGCAAAAGAACATCTTGTTTTTTTATCTGAAATCAGGCGAAAATTAATGCGCGCGCTGATGTCATCCATAAAATTTACTTGCTGTGGCCTAATTGGAAAAAAAGAGCTCGACTGTGAGGCTGCTTCCAATTGAGTTACAGGGACACCCCACGTCAGTTCATACGCCGAGTAAATTGGCCTACTGGGTCAGTAGTTATTCAGGTTAACAAACGATAATTAGTTCGGAACTTTGGACCATTCAAATGAAGTTTAGAGTTGGAAACTTACAAAGGAATGCGTATTAGACCCCAACATCTCCAATCAGGACCTACTAGAAGCTAATGAGGAGGCCGTGGCCTGGCTGCAGTACTGGCACGGAACGACATGACGATGATGATAGAGTTGAGTGAGTGGGTGTTCAAATTTACTTGTAGCCTGAATGTCAGCCATTTTAGAAAGACTCCCAAGACTTTCTGCATAAGTCTTACTGTGTTTCGAATTCCTCTATCTGCCTGAATTAAATCCTGACGTTTTAAGGAGAGGAAATGAGGCCTACGTGTCAAACTTTCCGCCCGGCACAGTCATTTCCTTATTACAACGCATGAGCTGACTGGCCAAATAGGTAATTAGGCACGTTGATCAACTGTCCTGTCTTCCGTAGAAATTCACCAAAGACTTCCAGTAACTATGATTTATTATAGTTAATTGCAAATTGTTGCCTAAGGGCTAAATGTCAAATTGCTGGTAATTTAAAAGGGACCGGGGACAAACATACAACGAGAGTAGAACATTATAGAATATGTCTAATCTAGTCTAATGATAAGAACTAACTCTAAACTGTAACTGTTCCTTTTCTTGAGGCAGTGGAAGACGAAGGATCCCACCTTTTCTGTAATTTGTAGGCTCTGTGATGTTAGGAGTAGCGTTGTTTTCTTTTTGTCCACAAACACATGGGAATTTAGTGGATTTTTTAAAAGCTCTTTTCTTTCGTGATTGTAAAAGGAACAGTTTGAAATAAAATTTGCATCGTCCTCCTCCATGTTTGACGTGCAGTATATACAAGTTCTTTCGCACGGAGGTAACTGTAAAGTGAAACTAATAATTTTTTTCTGGGACATGTACATCTTCTCAACTCTGGGGCACACTCTAGTCACGACAGCTACGCGGTAACTAGGTAACTACGTGGGCTCGGCACAATTTCCTTCAGTAAACAATGCTCAGCGATCCGAATCAACCGTCTACTCCCCCGCGGGGATTCCATTGCACGTTTTCTGCTTGAGGACGTGCTCAAACCGCCTCATTGTTCCAATAATTGGTCTTCTCTGAACCCAGGGGATCCTTCAAATTTTGAAAAAACATCGCACCTAATTGCCACTTTACCCAGGATAGCATTGATTACGTGACTTCATGGAGAAAAGACGAAGGAGGGAAAGAGCGATAATCCAAGATTTAACCAAGAAAAATACTCCCACAAGATACGTCAATGAAGGTTAGACATCCACGTAAGGACACACTGACTTAAGTTTATGGATGACACCCACGCGCTCATTGATTTTCGCCTGTTCTAAAAAAAATCTCTGGCCACACCGTGGCACATGTGACCCAATAGCATCCCTGGTCAAACAGAATTTAATGCTTGCCAGAGAATCTGCTCTCCAGGGTAAGGGGGCACATGGTCAGGGTGTGGAGCCACAGCGCCTTTGTTCTCTCTTTAAACAAGAACGGCAGTAGAATCATTATTGAAATGGCAACGATGGTCTCTTACAGTCTTACTGGTGGTGAACATAAGACAAACCAAGCCTGGGAAATAATGGACTGGATGTTCAGTCTTATGGTTTAGCAGAATTTAGTTTGCTGAATGTTTCTTTTTTGCCCTCTCGCATTAGTTGTGGGGTCTCCAGAGGATGTCATCTATAGAATGAAGTCAGTTTGACATAGTAAGATACGTCAAAAAGCAGTTACTCAAGCAACTGGATATGATATTTCGAGCACTAACTCAAGCAGCTGGATAAAATTTTCCAGTTGCTTGAGTAACTGCTTTTTGGCATAGTCCCACAAGATGCCGTGAAAAGATATATTCATACATCATGAAACATGTATCAATAAGACATTGCATTGGTTCCATTTGAGCTTATCCAATGCTTTTACCATCATCGGAGTTAGTGACCCAGTCACCATAGTTTCAGCACTACGGAGAGACACGTTTTCAGTACTAGAACGGGGATGTCACTGGACAGCGGCTTTTAAAAATTGCGCCCACTTGCGCCAGGCATTCGTAAACAGGCGCATGCGAAAACATAAATAAATATAGCAACAAGTGACCGTAGGTAACATAGTCTGTGACGTCGGTCTGGTATATGTTGCTTGTTTTGTCTTCTTTGGTGTGTGACGTTGTGCTTATATCCTATATTGATTCTTTTCACGGTGTTAACTATATCGTTTTATTTAAAGTTGCTTAATATGTCTGTGTCATGTGAATCTAAATGTTAACGACCTAAACAGGTATGGATTGTGAGATAACATGTGGTCAAAGTCTAAAGTTATGGTGACGATAAGTAACCGGATGGTCTAATACACAGGCACATTCACAGAAGACACACCTACAAGTGCTACAAGACCGACAGGCAGACTGACAAACGCACCAAGTGCTAACATGTTTCTGTTATGGACGTAATAAGTATAAAGCACGGAACAGGACCTTGATGTAATTTTATAATTTCTAATATGGCTTACACGCTTCATCGTGTAGTGCCTTCACCCAGCTTTGTCTATTTAGGCTAATCTTGGCAAACTTGGATTTCTGAAATTATTACAACCATAACAAGAGGCTGAATGTACAAGTATATATGAAGACAGCATTATCATAATAAAAGTACCAACCATGTTCCTTTAAAACATGAATGGCCATTGGCCCGCAGCTACATAAAATTACCATAAATAGGTGATACTGTCATATTCAAAGTAGATCGAAGTTGTCAAACATATCATGATCAGCTGGTCGCAGCTGTTGACAACATGAACAGCTGGTCACAGCTGGTCACAGATGTTGACACATTTCGAGCAAGGTGAACAATTGTCAACTTGTGTGTATGGTAAAATCATAATCCAACATATTTCGAGAAAAAGGGAACAAATGTCAAAGCGGCCCTGGACCAAAACACCGTAAGACGAACAAATTGTAGGGGTGATATTTTTATACATCCATGATAAAACCAGCTGCCGCGGAAAAAAAAAACAACGTGCATCATCGTCAACCTCAGTGCAGAGGACTTGCCAAACAACATATGTATGCGGCAACGGGAACATGCAGTTACAGATGCGAACGCGAATTAACTTTGACGATCAGATAAAACCACACATCTGCTTGCAATATTTCATTATGGCAAGGCTCACACAAAGCGGCCCGGACCAAAGCACCGTAAGACGAACAAATTGTAGGGGTGATATTTTTATACATCGATAATAAAACAAGCAGTCGCGAAAAAAACCCACAATGTGCATCATCATCAACCTCAGTGCAGAGGACTTGCCAAACAACGTACGTATGCGACAACGGGAACATGCAGATACAGGTGCGAACGCGAATTAATTTTGACGATCAGATAAAACCACGTATCTGCTTGACAATATCAATTACCGCATGACCCATATATATACAGGGGATCTGGACCAATACACCGGAAGACGAACATTTTGTAGGGGTGTTATTTTTATAACATCGATAATAAAACCACCTGCCGCCAAAAGAAACCCACGTGCATCATCATCAACCTCAGTACAGAGGACAAACCAAACCACATAGAATTCAGACAACGGGAACATACAGATACAGATGCGAACGCACGTAACCGTGACAAAACTAAAAGTCTGTCGCCAGAGGTTAACCTCTGGTCACAGACTAATTAATCAAGAAAATGCTGCAAATGGATGTAATTAATGTATTTTGTGATATCTTGTCTATATTGCGCCACGTATCATACATGTATGTGAACGTCCTTTTATCACTGCAAATCTCGTTTTTGGTACATAACGCAGGAGCACCACTGTGATTTCCAATAACCTGCTCATCTGGGCTTCATGCACAAAGGCGCCCCACATCGGTGTGACCGCAAAGTTGGCGCAATTTGTTTAGTGAGATATCCGCCAAGATCTACGAAGAATATGGTTTTCATCCTTTACGGCCTAAAGCATACATTTTATGAAAAAAATGAAAATTTTCACAAACGGATTTTTGCCTGAAAGTTTTTAAACATATATTGCACAAAAGCCAATCATAGGCATGCCTGAAGACAAGCTGTTTTTGTACAGGGCTGAAGAAACGGAATCTTTACACAGGCTTTAAGGCGTGCGTAAAGATTCAAATTCACGCAGTGAAAGTGTAACTTTCTACTAATCTTGAAGGGTATCCCCAAGCAATATTCTTTGTCTGGTCAGATCTACTAACTGTTTGATGAACTGATACCAGGGCACAATTTCTCACCCCTTAATGTTTTAGCGAACTGTTTGCACCATATCGGTCTACGCTGAGAAAGACGATGCCCTAAGGGCCCCCGTTTATGGATCCACTAACACGAGTGTTGATGGTATCTCCCCATAGGATAAGATCTAAAGGATGCAATGAGACTCTGTTTCAGACACAACATCTCATTCAGTCTAATCTACTTGTAGAAAGTAAAGCAGTAGGAAGAGGAGTAGCTTACACAAAGTGCCGAATAGTGCCTCTAGTGGATGCCGAATAATTCCCTGTAGTCATGGTAAGATCAAGGCAACTATATACAATAGGTTTGCATATGTAGATCACGTATTGTAAATCATACAGATGGTTTCATAGCCTAAAGCAAGGCTCAAGTATGTACTGGGGGTATAATAGGTCCTTTACACAGTTCAGAGAGTCTTTCTTCGCGGCAATCTGTGTGCAAAAACTTACAAGAGTAATTCTATTACTTGTTGAAAGCCAAATGCGAACACATATTTTAAAAAATTTTATTGTCGTAAGGAGGATGAGAGACATTTCATACAATATGGAGGCTTTGGCAGGACGAAAAAAGGTTAACACTAGTTCGCCTTTATTCGTTTGGTGACCTTTATCCGTTGCTTTTAAAAACAAGGTATTTGGGGATATCAAATCGACGGACTTTGATTTCAAATTGCAATATGTCCACATACCATTATTGGTTTAAAACTACCACATGCCTAGATATCCTGTTTTAAAAATCAACGGATATAGGTCTCCAGACGGATAAAGGTGAACCAGCGTTACAAGATTAAGTGTACGGTAATTACAGAAAGTTTTGATTCAACCTTTGATAGTAGCCAATTTGTAAAAGTTGTGCATTATGTAACTATTGAGGCAACTATTTCTAAGACGTTTCGTAGTCTAATAACATGTAAAAAAAGCCAATAACTCGGTAGCTCGAAGATAGAGGTACGATTTGTCATCAAACTAGGCTCGACCTTATGACCCTGTGGTCATACAGTGAGTCCAATAACGACCTGGCAAACCTACAGGAGTTACTGATGATATCACCACTTATGAATTGTATCTGATCAAGACAAACGTTCGATATCTATAATGTGATATTGCGTAATACGTTGTAGCGGTACAGTCATTATGTATATCCAAGTGGGAACCCCCTCCCCCCCCCCCCAAAGATTATAGTATAAGTGAATTGTGCTTGACTAGTGTATCTCTTGAGGAGAAACTGTAGCATTCACAAGACTAAAACTGACAATAAAGCAATTAGGCAATGATTATTCGATCTATTGGATGACATCCCCTTTTAGCTCCAAAACTGATGCGAGCGTGCGAATTATCGCACGGAGTACGGTATACCGATTTATATTCTTCATTTTTGTTCTTTCATGTTTTCTTAGTTGATTTTGGAATTTGAATTTGGTTTTCTTCGTCATCAGCGTTCATTTTTCGATTTTTTTTAATTAACTGTATATATTTGCTTATTTGGTAGCTGCTTTGTACGATTTACTGTATTGTTGAATTTTTTTTTGGAAACTGACGAACTGACGAAAACTGATGCAATCGCGGGTGTCATCCATACCAACTTGACCTTAGGCCATGTTGATTTGATTATATGGATGACATCCTCCAGGAACTCCAAAACTGATGCGAGCGAGCGAATAAAAAAAAAGTTTGTCCAAAAAAATGTTGCCTTCAGTATGAAATCAAAGTGGCCAGGAAGGTTGAACATAGGACTAAACACACATAGTATGGTATACCATGATCCTCTGGACCTGAATTTTCTGTACTGGTACCTCCCCCAACCAACAATAGATTTTTTTTTCTTTCCGTCCTTTCACATCTTATTCTTTGACTTTAGATTCATTTTGGCATTCTATATATGGCATTAGTTATCTGTTTTCTGATTTTTTTTTCAATCTACGGAATATTTGTGCTCATCTTACAGCTGCTTTGCACAATTAATTGTGTGGTCGAAAACTTCTTTTTGTGTGGAAATGGCCAAAACTTGGTGCGAGCGCGGATGTCATCCATATAATGAAAATCAACGTGGCCTTACTAAGGCAAAAATATGAAGATTACAGAAAATTATGTGGTGAGCTATGAGATATTCGAAACGGCAGAGACTGTTAAGCGAATTGAATGTTGTTTCTTTTTCTTTTTTTTTTTCTAGTTGGTTAGGATCACATTCTGTGCACAGATGTCACACCATATCTACACAACTCCCTTGGACAACAACCTTGCTGTAGGAGAATATATATTATAAGATCCCACAAGAATAAAGACTATCGGGGGCGGGGATTAAATGAGACATTCAAAATGTTAAAAAAAGAAGACGTGGCGCAACACCTGTGGCAACATCGTTAGTAATTTGTCTCTGCAATTCGCTAATTCTAAGCCACTGTTGGCCCTGGGGCTTACGGCCGAATCATGCAAATACCTTGTCGTTAACGACTATTTACCAGTGGGAAGTAAGCCATAGCTTCAGGCGCTATTCAGATGGTATCGCGCTCTTGACTTAGCCCGTGGTTGTGATTACTTGCCCTTGAACTTTGCCATGCTGTATGTTAACTTGTTGCCCTGTGTGCAGGAGATGTCGATGGAGATAGCCGAAGAGGAGGAATAAGGGGGGGGGGGGGCAAGTATGCAGGGCACGCAGGGGGCAAGTGAGCTTCAGACAGAAGAAAATAAATAAACGTAAGCTTCTACCATCGTAGCGAAAGCTAAATAAAAGAATAAAGTCTCTCAAAGTCTCAAAGCGCCCAATGTTATATCACCGTCTACAAGATATATTTATACAGGAGTGGTTTAGTTGTATAAAAAGCAATTCAAAACTATCTTTTCTTAACAAATCGAAAAAGTGTTATGAACAAGAGACATACCTATATGATATATATAACTTTGAAATTCGTAAAGCAATAATCCAGTTAAGAATCAGCAGTCATAAATTGAATGTAGAAACAGGTAGATATCATCATGTAGCCCCTAACCAAAGGTTTTGCCCATTCTGTCCAAAGCAAATTGAAGATGAATTTCACTTTGTCATGATGTGCAGTAGGTACAATGTTTCACGTAATGAGTTATTAACAGATTTTATATATTCTATTATTAGATTATATATTCAGATGTGACAATGCTAAAATAGGTAAATATATAAAAGATTGCTTTGTCATAAGAAAAAATGCCGAAACCCATAATTAGCCCCACTCGATTGTAGTACAATGTTTTACGCTAGCTCTCATTGTTTTAGAAATAAGGATGTCAAATTTCATTCTATATTCACAATCTGCATTATGTACTATGTTTTATACTTGCTTTAGTAATTAAGATGATAAGTTTGTTTCTTCTTTTTTCTGCCAAACATTGTACCGTGTACGATCGTTGCGCAATAAAGATCTACTATATCATATTTTTTTACGCTTAAACGGTTTACAATTACGTAATGTCGTTAACATTGCTATAACACTGTTATGTTATATAGTTGAATGTACTAGCGGTACTTATACTACTTCCTTGTAACTGCACCCTTTACCGTTAGTATCCTAACTAATTAAAGTAATGCTCTCTTAAAACCATTTCAGAAGATCTATTCTCTCCATTTTACTATTTGATATAAAATATATCCCTATTGTTGGATAGAATGCCTTCTTTGTAGTTATCAGGTCAACGCTTTATCTAGGCTCATCCTGCAGCATATTGTTGATCATACAGATAGATTTCTGTAACCTATATTGGTAGATATTGGTATGCTGATATCTCAAAAAGATAGGATACTCCATCCTTTTCAGACATGGACTCATTCGATATATGTTTTGGTTGCCTGAGGTAGGAAAGATTGTGTCTCTTGTTCTGTAGTGATACTGCTAACTTTCCTCATAACCTGATGCGTACAGAAGGATGCGTACAGAAGCTAATCTTCCCGTAGAAGAAGGTCATCTACGGAAGCAATTACGTAAGGAAAACTTGTTCTTGGTGTAAGATAAAGGGTTTTACATTGATTTACATAACGTGACCATGAAATGCCCACAACTATTGAATACATCTCCCGGCAAACCATAAAGCGATATAGATTCTGAACCAGTCTAAATTTTTCTTTTATATTCCAATCAATTGCGTTGGAATTCAAAGCCCTACTTCTAGTCATGTAGTAAAATTCAAAGGATGGTATTTATAGACCATGACCTCACACAAGATCAAACACATTGTAAACTCACAGTGACATGACATGATAGCTCTAGCAACCTTCAGGGTGGTGTATCTTGTTCGAATTAAAGTTGGCTTATGTCCAGGCACATTTGTTGCAATTTCGAGCCAATGACGCGTAACGTCAAAAAGCGTGTTGTCCATACATCAACATTATCCTATTGTTATCAGATATCACTGACATACATTCAGGACCAGAGGACACGGAAAAATGGATGCATATCTGTAAGCTTCAAGCAATAGTGGATTAGTGCCCTGTTTTGCTTGATAGGTGTGATTGATAGTTAAAATGTTTGGAAAGAACAAAATTTAAAGATAGCGATATGAATTTGTACCCGGCCGATATGTAGACATTTTCTAGTTCATTCGCCCAAACCCTTCTAGTGCCCAGTGGAACATAGACCAGCAAGGCTCTCTACTGTTCTGGTAACAGGGTATTTATTTATTGATCTTTTTTTTAGGGTAGTCCCTTCAGTTAACGTAGTAACTGATTTCCAAGGGAGCCCTATATACATGTTCGCATATGTTCGCACAACGACGGGTTATACCGCCCCTTACGGGGTGACACACCCGTCCGGGTGAATGATGTAGATCACCATGTGAATGATACGAGACAGAGGTCGCCAGGCCTCCATCCGGGTGATTTGAAGTGAATCACCAACTTCCGACAGAAGAATTTGCACCAACGCACACCGCACCATCGCACGTGTGGGGGTTCTTTAACGTGCATGGGGTATGGCTCTCCCCATACACGGGACCTCCATTTAACGTCCTATCCGAGGGACGACTCATTTTTCACTTGAGTAAAGTGAGGAAAGTCGTGTAAAGTGCCTTTCCCAAGGGCACAAGACCGGCAACACGGCAGGCGGATTCGAACCGGCGACCTCTCGGTCACGGGCCGAATACACTACCACTGTGCTACGCGGCCCCACTTATATCTTTACAGGAAGGGGCTGTCCCCCATTTTACGTCCCTTCCGAAAGACAGGCGAAGCTCCAACCGAGATTCCCTACCCGTGATTGAACTGTCTACCAATTGGGGCCAGGACTCAACTTTGACGCTGACACCAGTTGAGATACAGGGACTTTTTATCGAATGATGTGTGGGTATCGGTACAGAAAATTCAGGTACAGGTGCGGTCCAGGTCCAGAGGATCAGGTCCGGGTCCAGATCCTGGACCTAACTATCTGTGAAAGCTTGTGAATTGGCGCTACTCGCCACAAAGGATTCTGTTTGGCGGAGTATCCAACGTTCATTTGCGTTTTAATATCCTATCTGAGTCATGTAAACAACACTAACTGCCTCTAATTTAGACCATGTTTCACTGTAGAGGCTTCGTAAAAATGATTATCAACTCTTCTCTACTTCACTCTTGTTATTTTTGAATCAGTAAGCCACAAGACTCGTCAACGCCTGCCGGTATAATCTGTTTATTTTCGAATTGGTCCAAAATACGTTTCACTGATTTTTTTTTTCAGGTCCGTTTTTTTAATGGACCGTTCCAACAAGGAAAAACAGTTTTGTACCCGTACTCAACCCTAATGTTTGATATACATTATTTAAACGATGTAACATTATATGGATCTGATAGGTGCTGGCTTTATTGCTTTTTCCTTCTCTTGAGCGTAAGGGCTCAGGATATTAACCTTTTCGTTGTGGTAGGTGGAATATCTCCATGGAAAAATATTCTCTGCATAGTAAATTGGACTGATAAGCGTGCAACTGAACTGGATAGTGAGAATATTAGCTTCTGGCTAGTTCTTGTTGTGAATGAGTTACCAGCTAAAAGGCAATGTGAAAAGATAATTTTCGATTTTTTTTTTTTACAAAACTTGGCAAAGCTTTCTACCTAAAATGTACAAACTAATCAGTTTTGCCACGAATGGGGCTTATAATGCAGTTTTACTCTTGCTTTAAGAGATTATATCTTGTAGTTATTGAATGTGGACTTTTGGAACTTTAATAACGCACTCAGCAAGATTGTCTAAAGCTCACAGTCATACATATTAGTTTGTGATACTTATGTTGATAAGAGTGTCAGACCTAAAACGTTACAAGAATATCACTGTTGAATATCGCTGTTATATTTGCGTTCAGAGACATACTCCAAGGCATATCATCTATATAGCTATAACGCTGTCGAAGAAAGATTAAGCAATTGCTGATTTGCATGATCGAAAGGCCAATATTTTACCAGAGGGTGGACCAACCCACCCACAGGGGTCAGTATACAAACCTAATGAGCGCATCATTACAGGTGATTCGAGTATACAGTAATTGGAGCATGACTTGACTGAAGATGACGGTAAAGCGCCCCGAGGGCACCCAATGAGCTGACACAGGTCCCACAGCTCTTACGAAAAATCAATCCGCTATCCTTCAATGAAGGCCCGCCCGTCCGTTCGTTCGGACGTTTGTAGTGCCTGGTCGCATATAGCGCAGCTGTTTTAGTAGCAGGGTATATTTGTACAGGAAGAGGTTTCTAGCCCTTCTCAACATGCTCGAGGCACCTCCTCGAAACCTAGACCCCCATTATATGGACCATGTTCAATATTTTGTAGTGCCTAGTCGCATCTAGCACAGTAGGTTTCCTTGCTGTTTCAGTAGCAGGGTACATTTTTACAGGGAGAGGTTGTTAGCGGTCTCCTTTAGTATCGTGTTTGAGGCACCTTCTAGCACACTGGACGCCCATTTTACGTCCCTTCCGAAAGACGGGTGCAGCCCCAACCGAGATGCCCTTCCATACCCAGGATTGAACCGGGTCCTCCCAGTTACCAACTAATTTGAACCAGGAGCAAAACGGTGAGGCATCCATGGAGGCTGACCGGCCAATAGAGAAAAAGATCACTCTCGCAAAACACACAAAACCACGCTAACATTTTACCGCCAGTAAAGCCTAACAATACCTTATTGTTTCTTTTTTCTTCTTCAAAATTTGCTTTGAAAAATGTGGCACTGCACTCAAGTTAGTAACTTATTTTTACAGGGCCACATAGTTACAAAGTACAGACAGAAGGTAAAGGTAGTCTCTTACCTCCCCGACTGAAGTCAGGTACCCATTTTTATACCTGGGTGAAGTGAGGAAGGTCGTGTAAAGTGCCTTTTCCAAGGACACAACGTGCAGGCACGGCGAGTATCGAACTCGGGACCTCTATTAGGTTCCGAGCTCAACACTCTACCAGATACGTATATACGCCACACACGACGCAGTGCTTCTTAAGTTAAGGGCACAACCCGCCTTACGTGCAAATACGTGCTGTCTACGTGCCAAAACGTGGGCAATCTTTGGGGATCCATAAAAGCTAAGTACCGCCTTTGTACGAACTTGTAGGGAATCGACTGATTTTGGAGCACGTAGACACGCCGTAGAACTTTATATGCAGGCAAAACTTTGTGAGCCATCGGGCTGCGACGCGCCTGCCCTGTACAGCCTGAACGTTTTCAGAAAAACGTGGCGGACGTGGCCTCCCAAAAAAACGTACGGACGAATTGCACGTACGGCTGGTTGTGCCTTTAGCTTTACAAGTAACTTTCTTACAAACGTACAGCCCGGTAGTAAATCCCAAGGGCAACGAAGCAAACCAGGGTACAGGCTGCGAAGTGAAGCGGACATGAAGAGAAAGAGTAAATGGAGCATGAAGCAAGATTCTATACCCTCTGCTCCGTCCGTGCATACATGTATAAACCACACTTAACTTTCCGTAGGCGTCGCAAAGCACACTACAGAATCCATCTAGGTTCATACACCACTGATCATAGAAGGAAAATACGTCATTAAAGGCGTCATAAAGCATCATGAAATAAATGAATTAATGGTTAAGTAACGAAGCAATCTTCTTCTTCACTGGACATAAGTAGACTATGATGACATGTGTGAATGTGCGATTACATATTCCTTATGACGTGTAGCCAAATCACTACATGTACAGAAATCTCTCTTAAGCCAGAGACATGGCCCAAATTTGTACCCTTGAGAAATATACTGAAGACCAATTTCCTCTCTCGACTCAGGTGAAGTCTAGTAGCCAGATTCCTTCAGGAACGTCCCTCGGATAAGACGTTAAGTGGAGATCTAGAGTTTTAGGAAAGCTACACCTCTAGGACTTAAAAAGGACACAATACACAAAAAGAAGAGCAGGGGTCCATCCTAGGGCTGGGTTCCGTACAGTGTACCGGTACAAAACCGGTTTTTCTTATTGGACCGGTCCAGAATAACCGGACCTGAAAAAATTAGGTGGACCGGATGTTGGACCTATTAGAATTTTTACAGATTATTGATCAGGCATTCACACGTTTTGGCGCTTGCAGGTTGAAGAAAATAACAAGAGTGAAGTAGATTTTAGTTAATAGTCATTTCTACCAAGTTTAACAGTCAATCTTACAGAGGCAGTTAGCGTTGTAGGATTTTAAAAAGCCAGTGTAAGTCTAATACTCCACCAAACATATTTCTTTGTAGTGAAATGGACCATTGGTATGAGTCATACTGAATCAGGTCCAGGTCAGGTCCGGACCTGGACCTGATCCTTTGGACCTGAACTCGGACCTGGACCTGAATTTCTGTACCGGTACCCACCTCTAGTCCATCCCTTTGTGAGTAGATCAAATAAATCTGTCAGCATATGCAGCTTGTATTCTTCAGTACAACCCTGGTGTGTTGTGAGGCGATTTACTGGCAAAAAGAACATACAAATAACAAAAATCCTCAAAAGATGATATTGAATTTATAGAGTTTCTGCTGAAAAATAAGATTATCTCGCAGTTCATATATTCCTTGATAGTCATAGAATAAACACGTAGAGGACTTAATGTGACCGGTGTTAGCTGACCTATGGTCCTCTGCATTATTGAAAAACGTTTTTCTTTATTTTTAGATCGGCCTTTTTCTTCCATTACGCACACATGTTGCACATATTAGGGCGTCCCTACCACCCAACTGGAACCCAAGGGTTATGGGTACAGGTTATGGAAAAGTCAATCTCAATGATTCATAATGTTGACTTAATTCCGTGAAGTTGGTAATTTTGTGGGCTTTGTACAGTCATTGTTTTCATTGAGAAATATTTATTTCGTAACCGTTACCAATCGGCCCTTGTAAGAATCCTGGCATACGCTTCTAACAATGTTGATGATAAGAATGTCAGCATTGAATCAAGCAAGATAATGTCAGTATAAGGGGTGGGTACCGGTACAGAAAATTCAGGTCCAGGTCCGGTTCAGGTCCAGCGGAACAGGTCCAGGTCCGGACCTGAACCTGGACCTGATTCAGTATGACTCATACCAATGGTCCATTTTACTACAAAGAAATCTGTTTGGTGGAGTATCAGACTTAAATTAGCGTCTTAAAATCCTACAACGCTAACTGCACCTGTACGATTGACTGTAAAACTTGGTAGAAATAACTATAAACTCTACTCTACTTAACTCTTGTTATTTTCTTCCACCTGCAAGCGCCGAAACGTGTGAATGCCTGATCAAATAATCTGTTAATTTTCTAATCGGTCCAACATCCGGTCCACCTAATTTTTTCAGGTCCGGTTTTTCTGGACCGGTCCAATAAGAAAAACCGGTTTTGTACCGGTACGCTGTACCGATACCCAGCCCTAGTCAGCATTCATTCTCCCTTTACATACAGAAAAGAAGTCAAACCCTTCAAATAGTATAAGTAGAACTCGATTTGGAATAGGCGTTATTACCCCTTTAATTTATACTTTTCATTATTCCTGAATACCATTGTTTTAGTTTGTTTTAGCCCTAATTTGGAAAAAAGGGCCCTATTACCTACTGAAAGGAGGGTCATCTTTTGAAGGAGATATTGTGGTTGGCCATGTTCGTGCATTTGCAGCTACATCTCACAGTCTCTTTGCTGTATTCGTATGTAATAGATAGTTTGGCGTGTCGTCTGATAGTAAGATGATGCACTTTTTTTACATAGTAGTAGTTTTTACAGCTAATGTAATATTTAGCTCCCCTATCATCATCGAGTTAGGAGTAGGTCATTACTTCGGAAACTTGATTAGCTTTTCATGATATGACTCTCAAACATGCGACAATTTACATAGAGAGGAATATAGATAGATTGTAAGTATGTAAATTAAGTCCCACTTTGCATAATTCATAAGAAAATACTATTATTCCGTAACACTGAATGTCGGGAATTATAGTGCTGCTGTAGCATTTGAAAGTTTATTAGAGTTGAACATTATTAGATATAAACTAGAAAGGCCGACATTTGCTTGAGAGCAAATGCAGCATATTTCAGCCATCTCCCTCCCCATGCAACAACAGACTATTCCAAAATCACCCATGTGCAAGAATCGAACACTTTTGTTTAAAAGTCACTTTCACTAATGACACTTAATGACACCCAAAAATGAATCTTACAAAGTTCCTAGTGCAAGAATGGACTCTTCCAGTGCACCCCATGTGAATTGGCACAATAGACCAGTCCAGAAATACTCTCACTGAAAACATGGTCAAGGTTGAACTAAGCAAAAAAGGCATGAAAAGGTAAAATAGACCAGTCCAAAAACACTTCCACTAAAAATGGAATATTGAATCACCTTTCTAAAACTAAATTTGAAAACATCCCCATGCAAGAATGGACTCTTTTTGCGATGCCCCTATGTAAAGTGGTGCAGTCCAAAAATACATCCGCTAAAATTGGACTTGGACGTAATCACCAAAGTCCCAAAAATGGATTTTAAAAATCCCCCCATGTAAGGATCGACTCTTCCAGCACAACCTATGTAAAATTGCAAAGTTGACCAGTCAAAAAATAACCACACTGAAACACTTTGACATATCAAATCACCAAATTCCATAAACAAATTTTTAAAAAATGCCCCCCTCCATGCAAGAATGGACTCTTCCAGTACACCCCATGTAAAATTGCAAAATAGTCCAGTTCAAAAATACTCCCATTGAGAGACATTATATAATCAACAGTCCAAAGATGAATTTAATAAATATGTACCCCCTCCGAGCCAGAATGGACTCATCCAGATAACACCGGGCTCACTGATTGGCTGCCAACCCCCTTCGGGCTGTTGACTCAGGCTACGTGATTGGTTGCCTCTTTAATCAAGTTACTAGTATATATAGACATATGCACATGCTGTCTTCAGGTGGGAGAGGTCAACGACCTTGAGGTCGTTGACCCTCTGGCCAGTGGAGAATTACTAAAAAAGTACCCAAATATCATTTTGAAGTGGTTTATGCCAGAAATTATACATGGGTCATTTGAATGAATATCTAGTGCACCTATTTACCAAAATGTAGGTCATTTGGTTACAAGACCAGGGAACAGGAGCCAAAAGCGTACGTTTTTGGTCAAACAATGGCCAAAAAATTCCAAAATTAAGCATTTTGTTGTACCGTATGCCAAAGGTGTCAATGAATTCATGTGCGCATATGTAGACGGCACTCCTATACCAAATTTCAGGTCATTTGGTTGTAAAATGGGGGTATAGGAGCCAAAAAATGTCATTTCTGGGGCAAAAAATGCCAAAATTAAGCATTTTGCTGTACTGTATGCCAAAATTGTTTTTGGAATTTTGTGGGCATATGATCAAGGCACCTCTGTACCAAATTTTAGGTCATTCGGCTGTAACACCAGGGAACAGGGGGGCAAAATGTACATAAAAATTGCAAAAAACATGAATAAAATCATTTTAAAGGAAGATATGAAAAAAATGAGAAAAAGCACCTGGGTATGGAGCCACTCAACCCTTGTGCCAAATTTCAAGTAATTCGGTCCGGGAACGACGGAGTTGAATTGATTTGAAGATTTGACAGGAGAAAGAAAGAAACATTACGAATACAATATATTTCACCATACCTATGGTATGGCTGAAATATAATTAGGATCATAATCTATGGGCAATGATACAATAACCTACTTTGATAACTTGAGACTTTTAAACTTTGAACGACGTGTCTCTGTTTGGGTCTGGGTCTTTGCACCTATGAATCAAGGTTGTTTTGGTGGATTTGTCTGACATTTCACAAGACGATAGTCAAAGAGTTATCAAACACTTCAATTGCTTCACAGAGAATTGTTTACTACGGACTCTTGTTATTATCATCATTAATATCATCATTGTTGTTGTTATCTTTGAACTTCTTGCTAATATGTTTCATTCGGTCTCACTAGACAAAGTTAAAATCTTGAACATAGAGCCAGACGATTTTGCTAGAGGGATCAAAGAAGCCATCTACATCAGAGCTTTACAACCATCCCTGAATAGAGACGGTGGGCGCCATAGACTTCCTGCAACGTATGATCCACTGCTCACCGAGTCACGTGTTCTATCTGCATAACGTGACGTCACGACAGCAGTGGATTGTTTATTCCTTGACAAAGACTGGTGCTGTTCAACTGAAAATTTGGGTGAGTCCATTTTTTGTGTTGGAAATTACAGTTTAACTAGTTCAATAATGACTTTTACCAACACAGATGAACTTTCAAGTTATGTTTCACCTTTTTTTCAAATGACCTTTTTAGTTGACCATAGAACCGTTAGAGGTGGGGTGGACATTTACTCTTGTAAAATATGCATAGAATATGTCACAGTAGTTTCCTTGGAGTCAACCAAAACTGTCGTAAACTTGACTCTTACATATCTTATATATACACATGCATAGAATATGTCACAGTGGTTTCCCTGGATTCAACCAAACTGTCATAAACTTGAACTTTACAGACCAACAGTGAGTATGAGAAAGACTCTATGTACCAATGTCGATTTACCATGAAGAACTCAAGCGTCACATAAGGCAACCTCCACCCAAACCGATGTCATGACCTGTCTATCTTCTGTCTCTTTTAGGTTCACGGAAAATCAGTAAATACTTCAGAATAGTGTGGAACGTCACAGAATCTGCTCTCCTACGATGCATACTCCAAACGGTGACCAGATGGACATAATAGACAACGTCTTTGACCATTCTGGACTTGTACATGGGATTCTTTTAAAAACCTGGCTTCTAGAAATGTCGGATAGGGTCAGTGTTTTGGTTTGTCACATTTTTGTATGCTCACCTATGAACCTTGTTGTCCTACTGACTGAATGTTTAGCCATGGGTGATATATACATGACCCCCTTCGGTCAATATTGGTCGTGGTAAAATTCTTATTGATATCAGCCCTACAGCGTCGACTGTGACTAAACAGTCCTAGCCCCTATACGAGAATGACAGTCTCTGGCACATAGGGTACATCTGTAAGCCGACTTAGGTCTGTTGTAAAGTTCTTTTCTCAGGATCCGCTTTTCTTCTGCCAAGCCGCATCAGTCTGGTTTCTTCTGGTTTTAGCTGCCTGGAAAGTTCGCCAAAAACGTTTCGTGAAGCATATGCAGCGTTTTCTTTTACCTCCGTTGGTGTTGTAAGTACTGTTTTGAGTAGCTATAGTCTGTATCTTTGGTTCCAGAATTATAACTTAAGAACCTGTGGATGGATTGTGATGATATTTGGTATGTATGTATAGGTTTAGGGAACGTTAAGTTCAATTTCTTATAAGTCTGCTCTACAACATATTGTAAAGTCCTCTATATCTACATCTAATGGGGATACGTGATAGTCTTTACATCAATGGGTCCTCATTCTTTTGGAGTTGACAATTGAGTAACACGACGAACGTAGGAAAGTACGAACAAAATAAAACAAAAAGCACTTGAACACCAACGCATGTTCACTTAACAGCTTGCCGAAAATTACAGATGCAAAGTGCCACTATAGTGCTAGCTAGAGCGCTATAAAACTACACACACATACGTAGTGTGAAGTTTACGTAAGTACGCCACATGCTATCACACACGTATTATGTAAGTATCAAGAGTGCGAGACAAGATGTTTGAATAGGACAACGATGTGGAGGGAGGACATGCGATGGACAGCTTTTGCACGTAAGGATCACTTTGCTTCTAATTTTGTGTACTTCATCTCGACAATCTGCCAGACTAGCCAAACTGGATATATGGAACATAGTTTGCCTGAAAAGTTTGGCCACCGAAAAGTTTCATTCTACCGAAACGATAATCATAACTTTCTAACGACCATAACTTGATTTTCCTGCTGGCCAGTGGTTATCCCCATGGGAATGGAGGTATTGTTTTGGATGTGTCTGCCTTTGTGTCTGTGTGTCTGCCTTTGTGTCTGTCGGGATTTTTGTTGTCAGCACAACTTAAGAACCTCTCGATGGATTACGATGGTATTTTTTGAGTAGGGGTTTAGAAGTCAAAGGTCGATTTTGGGCCCCCTAGTATGTGACCTTGGTACTGCAGCAGAACTTCAATTTTATATCTTTTGACCTTGACATACTATGGTCTTGGTTTTTTGGTGGCAGGTAGCTTGTGATGTAAGGAAGAAGTAATGTATGTTTAAGCCCCCTAGCAGCTTGCTCTGGAAGTGCAAGGGCATTTTTCATTCTGTCTTTGCCAAAACGTTCACTTAACATCAAGGTTTGCAACCCATTATGAAGTCCTCGTTGTATACTTTTCGTGTACATGTATGTCAAATGGGATGTCCCTGTAGCTCAACTGGTAGCAGCCTCACAGTTGAGCTCCTGGTTCCAAGTAGTAACTTGGTAACTGGGTGCTGTATCTTGGTAGGGGCTGCAATAGTGAGGA
>NC_049994.1:4766108-4792169 GCF_000003815.2 Branchiostoma floridae | reverse complement strand
GAAGGCGGATGAACATAGTACTTCAGCTGGCAGACTAATGGGCAAACGATATACACCAAGGCAATTCAGCTGCTTCAACGCCACATGATAGTGCGGACATCCGCTGACACTCTTTCAGCATTGCGTTGGATCTCTTGAATAGAGTACATAATACTACATATATTAGTAACTGATCCCTTCCTGTGTTAATATTGCTAAGAGGGTCAATACCTCCGAAGAACGCTTTCTTTTCAAATAAAAGCCAACGACTACATCCTCTGACATTGTCTTCTACTTGTGATGGATGTAGTTTTGAATTTGATCCAAACGACGTAAGACAAAAATACATTCCAGAACAAAACAAAAGAAAAAATAACGTGCGCACCATTATTGAACCATTATGATATTGATAATCTACGTATAAAAACGAGCACCGGCAATAGTGGGGAAATGCTTGTATAGCCATTAAATATGAACTGAGATTGATGAAACTAGACGTATCTAGGCATTAGTCTTGTAAGGTTACATGAAGATAGGATTTTAAAACGCAAGTAGACGTCATATACTCCAGATTCATTTGTAACGAAATGGTCCGTTGCTTTGAGCATTGCTCATTCACAAGTTTCCAAAGACAATAAGGTCCAGGTTTAGGTCCAGACCTGGTCTCTCTGACCCTGAAGTTTCTGTACCGGTACCCACAACTAAGCAGGATCGTGTTAGTTCTTAGAATGACAACAAAGACCAAACAGACTTTCCCGGAATGATGGATATATGTCTAAAAATCCCTACGGAAGTGCTGTCACCGCTGGGGTCTTATTTCCACTTAGTAATTACTTTTGTCCGTTGTTGGGGAAACCAACAGATGTTTCTTGCTACACAGGAGGCCGGCTCGTAAATGTCAATTATGTGTTTGGTTTCGTTTTCTTTCAGTGATAATTCATTTATCTTCCCAACCAATCGCACGCCCTGTTGCCAATATCCCCTGTTGATTGCATTTATCTTCCCAACCAATCGCACGCCCTGTTGTCCTTACCCCCTGGGGACTACGCACCTGTTTGTGAAATCCCTCGATATGTTGGATCATTTTCATCAACAGGCTTCAGGCGTTGAATAAATCAAAGGACGTAATTAGCTGTTCCGAGGGAAATCAAGCTTATTTTGGACTAATATATGAGACAAATGAACAAGTCTGACGACTTGCCTCAAGCGGGTAACGGGATGGGATTACTGCTTCTTGTGATTTATGTAATCGTTGATATGTTTTGAGAAGTTGCAAGAAGTTGACTTTCTTGATAACAAAGGTGGTTCTTCCGTCTTGCCGTGTGCTTTCATATGACTTTGTGCTTTCTCAACATAGCGCAGAAAAGAATACACCTATCCTTGAAATTAAATGTGTTCTGAAAGTTCCAATGTACTCTCTCTCTCTCTCGATCGATCGATAGATCGATCGAGCAGATTATTATTTGACTAAGCAGAGCAATTTGGACTATTGCTTGTAGTTTTACAGTTTAAATTTACATATCTGATATTTTTGAGAAACTTCTCTGGTACTCAACGGATCATAACGGATCGGGTTCTTCATACTTCGTGGAAAATCGAAAAAAAAACGTGAGATCTGTAAGTTATACCAGAGATCTTGAGATTTTGTGTTAAATCTTGAGATTTTGTGTTAAATCTTGAGATGTTTTGACTTCATCTTCAGGCATTTGGGCTTGATCTTGAGCTGTTTTGACTCAATCTTGAGAAGTTACAATCTTCTTTTAATGTTACAACAATTTTAAACAATTCCAAGATCGCACCTTCAGTATACTAAATTTAGTAAAGGAGGCGGATATGCTTAAACACACACTACCCTTATATACGTGGAATGTATATGTATGTGGATTCGATCCCACATTCCCACGAGAAAAGTTACCCCTATACTTTGAAGACATATTTCCCCAACTCTAATTCTGTTTGCACACACTTCTCCAGCTAGCAAAAGTATCGTGTTATGAATAAAAACATCATGGCAACGATTGCAACACATCGACATCAAGGGAGCGTGGTGGGCAGGCCGTACATTTGATCATACTTCGAGGCGACCGTTAAGAATTTAAAATTCGAAATTAGCCAATGGTAAACGAGAAGTCCCGGTGTGGAGGATGGCTGAGACCCTCGGCTTCTAGCATTCCAACCGCTTCGTCATCCTCAGTTTTATGGCGTGTGGGCGGCGATTATCATTTTTCAATCCACCAGTGTATGCTCCCTAAGGGAAAAGCGCACTATATTCAAGGCCAATGCAGAAGACTAACAACACGAATTCACACAATGTCTTGTAATGTTCTTGAAAAAACGGTTATGTATTCATTCGTTAGTTCGTTCGTTCCGACCTTCGTATTGCCTATACAGTCAAACCTGTATTCGCGGGCACCTTTGCATAGCGACCACCTGCCCATTGCGGTCACTTTTCGTCGGTCCGTTGGATATTTCCCATTGACCTAAGCATTCAGAATAAACAGTCTATAGCGGCCACCTCTCCAACGCAGCCACACGATTTCCAGTCCCGTAGATACAGAAACACTGCCTATTGTGACCGTACGGCGGCCGTATGTTACCCTACACCGGGTTTGAAATCGTAGTTTGCGAGAATTTTGGCCCTGGAGAAATACAATTCTTTACATGAGTTACTAGATTTTAAGTAGACTCTAATGATACCCGGACAATATACCGAAGTCGTTAAAAAAACTACGCCTTTAACTTATGGCCTTTAACTTATTGCAGACTCAAAACCTAAGGCGAAAGTGCGAAACAAGATGGACAAGAAAACGAGATGGCTTAGAACAAGAATTGAAGTGATAAGAATCTATTAATACTCTTTGAATTTGAGAATCTATCATGTTCTAGAAAGTACTTTAATAGTGAAATATGATAGCGTATCCACACATCAATTGGTCATCATGCTCTGAAGTTAACACTTGTACAACACGAGGAACGTACACTGATTTGATATCAAGTATGAACATTAGAAAACTGAGGATACTTCAAAACGCGCATTTTTTTCACGTTCAACCACTCAAGGCTTCAACAGGCCCCTTCACATTAGAGGCAGAACAATCCAGAATTAACCGGTAAAAACTGTATATTTCTGGGTGTTCGAAGTGCATTTTAGAAATCCTCACAGCATTTTAGTTAATTGTCCACATTCTTGTGGTCGTCCCGAATGTTTTGGTCATGTTCAAAACTTTCGAGGTGAATTTAAAGTGTAGAAATATCTGCAGTACATAACTACAGCATGACCGCATCCTACGGCATTCCAGCATTAGTCAAAACATTCTGATCCCATTCGATGGTGAGCCGGCCGTCTCAATATGAAGACCCTAGTAGCAGCTTGACTTCACTGAGAGCGTCCGAGTACTCCCATATAGCTAAAGCACTATAAAACTTGAGACAGAGAATCGGGGTGAAGTTTACGTAAGTACACCATATGCTCTTACACATGTATTTCGTGAGTTAACATGAAAAGAGATAACCTATGGAGATGACAAGCATCATAAGATGCAAATTATGCTCAACAACAACTAATATGGACATTTGATGAGGAAAGTTTATAAACCCACAGCATGCCATGCCATGACTCTCAAACTTGTAGCATATGTAACTGAGATAGATAGGAATGTCGATAGATATTAATTTTGTAAATGAATACCTCATTTGTATAATCAATGAGAATATATTCGAATTCCATAGTTGTAAATGACGGGAATTTCATACTTGTGGCATTACGATGTTAAGTAAACATTATTAGGCATAAATCATGTAAATAAGGGTCACATTTGCATAATTTTCGAGGAAACGCCACAATATCCATTTCTTGGCTAAGGAAAGACTTAGTATATACTTTGAACTATGTGTGATATTTTGGTAGTATCACTAGACTAAGGTATGGGGTCGTGGAACTCTAACTTTCTATATTTTCTTGCCAAGTGGTCCATCGCCGAATTTCTCGCAGATGTCACCCTTAAACTTTACTTCTTGTGGCCTTAACAACTTAACAAGCAATAGAATCAAATACAGCCACGCTCCATTATATATATATATATATATATATATATATATATATATATATATATATATATATATAGCAACACTTGTTCGTATTAAACATTTAGTCTATCCATCAAATTGACTGACCGAAACTTTACTCCGAACAAGTGGACAAAAACAAACTCCTCCACGTGAAGTATATCCAGTCAACTTTCAACAGGCTAGCAATAGACCCCCTTAAATCAAACAGCCAATGGGAAACAAGAGAAGCCGTGACGACATTTGCTGACGTCATCATCACGTGGTACGTTTCCTTTAAATACAGAGGAGTATTCAACAGTTAGGCATCGTTCTGGTGGAGAGATTGCGGTGACACAGTCTTCAGTCGACAGAGATAGAAAAGAGACATGAAAGCTGCGGCGGTGATGTTCTTTGGGCTGTGCGCGTGTGCAGTGCTGGTGGCATGCGGGGCGGACGAAGGCCTTCCCGACACCGAACTGGCAAGATTCTGTCAGACCATCATCAAAGTGGAGGTAAGAAAATTCAAATATTTCAATTATTCGAAATTTTGCTAGATGTAACTCAAAAACCGACAATCGATGAAGGTTAGACATCCAGGTAATAAGATACGCCAGAAAGCAATTACTCAAGCAACTGGATATGATTTTGGAAACTGTCAGACGTTTCAGACAGCCGTCCGGTGTCTTTCGTCAGTGGCACTGTGCTTTCTGGAGTAACTGTAAAACATTTCTGCATGAATATAGAGATAGTACGTCGATATCAAGATAATTCTTACATTAATCGTACATTAAAGTAGTTTATTCGCATTTTTTCCATCAAATATAAAAAAAATCTAGAACGATGGAGAAGCCGATCCGACAAAAGAATGCCTTTATTGCAATTTTGTCAATTGTATCTGTCTAAGATATGAAACCACTTGTTATGGAAGACAATGCTAACCGATACTACATCTTTCAGCATATTAAGATCTACATCATTAGATCTTAACTTTTTTTAATTCAACTTAGTCTCAACTCGAATTTAATAGGCCTTTCTCTTTGTGTCTTCGTCGATGCGTATGACGCAAAGATATTCGAGTACCTAATAACGTTATAGAAGACACACCTGTAAGTCATTATGTGCATGTTTTCTTTCCACTCGACGTTTCGCGGTGTAAATGAAGCTGTCTAAGAATGTGAAGCGTCTGGGACACTTCTTTGGCACCCTTTTGCAATTTGAAGGTTTTTGGCGTCCCTTTGGCGTAAAAATCAGGGTGTTTGGTCCAGAAACCAGAGTTCGAACCCTCTGATATGACACCGATTTTTCATCCTTGGTAAAGACACTTTTTTTACTCCACCCAGATGTAAAAATGGGTACCTGACTTTGGTTGGGGAGGTAAAAGGCAGTGGAAGGAGAGGGATGGACTCCGCTTTCCAATACCAAGTCCTAGACACAGTTGATAACAACCCACTGTCGGTTTGGCCCCAAAAAGGCTATCGGACTACCTTTTTAATTCCAAACGTGAATGCAAAAAATGTGAAACATGTTGTAAAAAGGAATTGCTCTAAGCGTATTTGCTAAGCTAAGGGCACAACCCGCCGTACGTGAAAATACGTGCTGTCTACGTGCCAAAACGCGGGCAATCTTTTGGGCTCTGTAAGTGGTAAGTACCGCCCTCCGTACGGACTCGTAGGGAATATGACGGATTTTGGAGCACGCAGACATGCCGTAGAACTTTATTACGTGCAGGCAAAACTTTGTGTGCCATCAGACTGCGGATTCCAGTTCGCCCCCAGTACGTGCCAGTACGGGCGACGCGCCTGCCCTGTACAGTCTGAACGTTTTCAGAAATACGTGGCGGACGTGGCCTCCCAAAATAACGTACGGACAAATTGCACGTACGGCGGGTTGTGCCCTTAGCTTTACTGATAAGGCAACGTGCCTGTCCCTGGTTCTGATATCTGGTTGCTCTGATCTGGCAGATGCCCAAAACGCTTTGCCGATCACAACGACAGACGGCAATTTGTACGCGGAGGTCACATATAGCAACAGGAGAGCCTGCAAATGTTGTAAATAAGTTTAAAAAAAGTTAAACCCTTCCCGCGCCAAGGGCAGTGCCCATTTCTGGCGCATAGGGTGGTGCCCATCTCTGTTTCGTTAGCCCTGGGCCACACACAACGCAATCACTACAGCAGGGGGCTAGTCCACTGGTAGTGGTGTGTGTTCAACTTCCATACTCTTTCCCGAATGCTGAGTGCTAAGCAGAGAAAGCAGCATGTACCATTTTTATAGTCTTTGGTATGACTCGGCCGGGATCGAACTCACGACCTTCCGAATGCAAGGCGAACACTCTACCCACTAGGCCATTGCACCGGCGAAATGTTGTAAATGGTGCACTTAAAATCTGAACCCGCTTATCAAACGAGTCTTTAGGTTCTAAATCAGGAACATTTCAACTGACCCAATGTATATACCATATGTCTTTATCTTAAGCTATGATGTATAAGGATATTAACTCTTTTCACAAAAAATGCTGCAAATTACCTCAGAGTCTGTAGCTCACTAAACCTTTGTCTAAAAAAGGGAAGAAAAATCCCCTAAAAAGGCCCTATTTATTTCAGCACCGCATCGGAATCACAATTTTCATATCAGCATAATTTGCTATGTCATCATGTTCCTCGCAAATCATGTCTAATATTCAATGGCAAAATGTACTTCTTGGCATTCGTGCAAAGATACGAATCATGGCATCATGCATATATGTCCACATGATTTCGTTTATGATCTTGATTTCTAAATACACCACTTTATTTCTGATAGCCGTCTCTGATCTTTTTTTAGTTTCCAAAGCAATAAATACTAGATAATACAAACATCCTTTTGAGGAAGTCTTCCTCAATTACACAACCCGGATTATTATATAAGGGAAACATTTCCGAAACCTTATACGTATTTCCTGTTAGTGAAAGGCCGATACTTGTTTCGTCTACCCGAATCAATGCATCGGAAACTGAGGGCCACTTAACCCTGTCTTCAATACATGACCTCAAAAGATGTATTTTGATACCTTTCGTCACTCATAATAACAGATGTGCCACTAAACGTGAACGTAACAAAGTGCGGTTGGTATTGATATTGTGCTTTCTAAGAATTGATGTGAGGAAAACCATTGTGTAAGGAGTGTGGAGGATACTATGTGAATAAAGAAGGGGGCACTCTTCATTTGTGTTATCTTTATACAAACTGTTATGTTGGTGTTCGTTAAGTTGAAATATGTTAACAGATGAAAAGCCGTACTACATATACATGCATATGCCTTTTTGGAAAAAAGTGTCCCCCCTCAGGTAATTTCCGCCACGGTAGCATAAGACAGTATCAAAAGCTGCCAGAGGAATGAAGCCGGCCTAGGAGTGTGTTTGGCTTACTCTCCAAGCAGAGGTTAGTCTCCGGCTGTTTTTTAACGTTTTTTTAGTCGTTTTTATTGGGCTTTCTATTTTGTCATTTTTCTTGAAGTACGCCAGTTAGGTTTTGACACAGCAAGATATAAAAAAAAATAGTGAGCCGGATAAAAACGACTAAAAAACGTTAAAAAAAACAGCCGGAGCCTAACCTCTGCTTGGAGAGTATGTTTGGCTAGCGGAGATCTGCCGTCACTGAAACAGGGAGGAGCATTTTTATTCAACAATGGTGTTGCTGCCCTTCCTGTGGCCATATTAACAGCTACACCAATATCCGTACTGCTAATGATTTTACGAGCAATTTCTATCTTTATTGGGACAAGTTCAATTACTTGCACACATCCCTGTAAGAGATACGTGCCAAGCAGAAATGGGGGGGGGGGCAATTAACACCTACACAGCAAGCAACAATAGGATGATAAAGCAATAATAGGATGTTAATAGCCTTAATGGCTGATGACTGCCTTTGCCAACTATACTCCTTAGCTGGCTTTGATACTATCTTATGCCTCTAGTAAATATGACTGGAGATTATCCTCCGGGTAGTTCACAGACTGTTTTTCTGCACTTACGGGCTTGACTCTGATCTTACGGGCCCCTTACACCCTGTGCCATCCCACCTGGGCTATTTTGGGGCACGAGTGGCCCCTGGATTTTTTTAAAACTTTTTTTGCTGTTGAAAATCGGCTAGGGATCAGGCGACAAATAGTCCCCGATGAAACACCAAGAGGCGCCCCTCCCCGTAACAATCCCGTGCACACAGGGAAAAATTTGTGGCTTAGATTTCGTACCTCGGCCGGAGCTTCATGCCTTGCGGGAACCGCTGCAAATGGGACCGAAGCATAACCGTTGGAAAGTTCTCTTTCTACGAATGATAACCTCAAAATACATATTCATCACATCATCAGAATCATCTTCAAGTGGAAGGCTCAACGACTATTGTATTTTGAATGATTGACATTTACCTACAGAACTCCGTTTGCATATGAGCTTCCTGTTATTGCCGTGACAGGAAGTGTCATTACATCTAGTGACCGACTTAGTTTCTAATTCTATCGACCGTGAACATAATGTCACAGGGCCGTGACAGTCACGTAAAAACTGTTAGACACCAACATTCACTATTACCGCAAATCTTCCCTAATTTTCCACACCACGCAAAAGTAGCCTTGGGATCAGTTTAGCCTGCAGAGTTCTGGTATACCTTATACATGGACTATTTGGAGTATACGTGGCCATTCTAAGGCCTAGGAAAATATTATGTTTCTTTTTCGGTTACCAGACCAACCCTTACAAAAACTTGTCGACCCTAGCTTTTTTTTGCCGGCCTTGCGAAAGGTATTTTCGATTTGACATCTTGGTCATAAAATTCAAAACAGACTTCTTTAATTACACCCAGTCAGACTATTATGCTCTGAACATTTGATGTGAGAACTTCTGAACTTGGAGGTACTGAGAGGTCCCAATATTTTGCCATTTGGAAAGGTACTTAACAGCAATTTCCTTACTCACCGCAGGTGTAAAAGAGAACCTAGCTTCGGTTAGTGACATCCTTCGGATAGAACGTTAAAAGCAGGTTCCGTGTTTGAGGAGAGCCACGACTCAAGCACGTTAAAGAGCCGATAAAAGTAGGGGCCCTTCCTGTTATAAGTGAATCAAATAATTCTTGGTACAAACGTTAACCTATTGTGTTACGCCATGAGGTGGTTTACTGGGTGTATAATGCAAAGAAATACACAAACATTTCTTGCATGCCCACCAAAGAAAGACGTATATGGACTAGATCCAGAATCGGGAGCAGTTATTTCTCATGATTAGGAATATTGTTTTTTGGTCTCAAAAACATCAATTTTAACGATGATTGCTGTATGAAAAAATGATTACCTAAAGATTCTCATGGGATAAATAGTTGAATGTGTTGATGACACTTGCGTTATCTTAATTGCAATTTTCGCCGCCGAGACACGGAGCATGGGGGTATTACGATGTGTGCCCACGGAGACTACAAGCGCAAAGATTTCCCCGGGGTGCGCTTTAGTGACGCTATTTACCAAAGCTAATGAGAACATCCTTGCTGGAAAATGACGAACCCCAAGACGCATCCAATTTACAGTCAAGCACTTCCTGCACACTTAGAATAGACTTATTAGAGATGTTTACAAGCAAAAATAACAGAATCTCTTCAATTTTCGATCTTCAATGGCAAAGAGCAGAAACGCTCAATTTGGCCTAAATTATACGTTTTGAGCGAAGTTATCGAGTTTAATACATCACCAATGGCAAAAGTAGGGGAAAGGATGTAGCTCGAGTTGAACACCATCTTATCATATGAATTCACTACTTTAATTTGCTTTCTATCTACGATGTTGTCTTTGTTACTACACCTTTTCTTTAAACATTATTACTTTCTTTTAGCTTAAGTTATGATGATGATGATGATATCGAGCACGGGGCCCCCGTTTTACGTCCCTCCCGGAAGACGATTTCTTGGAATGCTTCGTGAGGCTACAGCATCCGGTCGTCCTTGGGTGGCCTCCTATCCGTTTCATTTCTGTTAAAAAGAATGATCATAGTGGCTCAGTAAAAGACACATTTGAATATACTTTATGAAATGCACCCTGGCATGAACGCACGACGCATCAGCGCACCTAGCGGTTCCTTATGGTGCTGTATGGATTTATCTTATGTTACAGTCGGACGCAGTCGGGAGTGTTGGGTGAAACGGAGAAGCCGTTTGTTAGAGGTTTACGCAGCTTGTTTGAATGAATCTACGCTATCTGATGGAGCCTGGCTAGAGCGCACGCTTCATCAACGCACCTAGCGGTTTATTATTGAGCTGCATTGATTAACCTTATGTTATAGTCGGACCTGAGTCAGGACGCTGTTGGGGGTGAAGCGGAACAGCCGTTTGTCATTGGGTCACGCAATTTATTCAAATAAATCTACGTTATAGCACCCTGACGCGAACGCACGTTGCAACCGCGCACCTAGCGGTTTCTTTTATTGTGCTACATTGATTGATTTTCAGTTGCAGTTGGGCGGTAGACGGGACGTTGGTTTCTCGGAGGTCAAAGCAGTTTGTTTGAATCCATGTACTTTATCCGATACATGCTGACACGAACACACGTAGCATCAGCGCGCCGGTTTCTTATTGAACTGCATTGGTGAGGTTAATTAATGTTACAGTCAGACTCGAGTCGGACGTTGTTTGGGGTGAAAGGGAAGATACAATTGTGAAACGACGTTAGCTACGGCCGCGTGGCGCGTTGGTACACCCGATCCCTCGATCTCGGAAGTTAAGCAACGCGTGGTCCGGACAGTTCTTGGATGGTGGACCAACCAAGGATCTAGGACTGACCGGATTGCTGTAGCCTCATACACGAAGCTTTCCACGAAATCGTCTTCCGGGAGGGACGTAAAAGGGGGTCCCGTGCTCGAGGAGGTGCCTCGACCACGTTAATCAGCCTCATTACTCATAATTTGGGTACCTACTGGCTGGCAAAATACACCTGGTGATTATAATACACCTGGTGATTAGCCGATGCCCCTTGACACAAGCACACGATGCATCAGTGCACCTTGCGGTTTCGCATTGTGCTGCATTGACTCATTGATCCTATGTTACAGTCGGACCTGAGTCGGGACGCTGTTGCCGGAATGAAACGAAAGATCAACTTGTCATAGGTTCACGCAGCTTGTTTATGAATCTACCAGTTGACACTCATGACTCTTTATTACAGTTTGATTTACCCTTACTTAACTTACTGCAATATTATATGGGCTAGCACGTACACTACATCTATCAAACCTCTGTACCTCCTTCAAAAGCGCTTTGTACGAATTGCGGGCAATACCACCTTCACAGCACACACAACATCTCTCTTTAATGACTTAAATGTTATGACGGTATTTGATATCAACAAATTTCAAGTTGCCATATTTGTACATAAAATTGTTCACAATAGTTCTTTCCTACCACAGCAATTTAGATGTCTTTTTAATTTCAATTCAAATTCAGATTTTCACCACCACTACACAAGACAGCAGAATCTTTTAAGACCAGTTAAAGCAAAATCTTGTCTAAAACAACACACAATAAAATTTAGAGGCCCCACCATCTGGAATAATTTAAGTCAAGTCCAACAATGCTGCTTATCATTATCCAGGTTCAAAAAGCTTGTTAAAATTGATTGCATCACACACCCAAGCATAACTTTTACCTGATTTGTTTGATTTCCTTGTTTCCTTGTTTTTCATATCAGTTTTTGGTTGATTTTGGTAGTTGATAGCTAATGATTCTTAACACTTAGAGATCCTACCTTTTTTCTCAAATCCCAAGTTACTTGTATATGTTTTGTCTATTTTGTTTTGTATTTATTATTTCATTTGATCATTTGTAATACAACTTCTAGTCCATTAGTGTATTTCACATGATGATTTCAACTTATATTATGTGCATTTTTCGTTCACTTTAATTATGTATAATTATTATTTCTGCAACTTATTTCTGGGGGAGGCCAAAGAAAAGCCACATAGGCTTCTGCTAACCCCCCGCATGTTCTTCATCTTTGTATACACATTTGTTTTTAAGCCATGCTATTATGTGCGAATAAAGAAAGAAAGAAAGAAAAGAAAGAAAGACACGAACGCACAATACATTAGCGCACCTAGCGGTTTCGTATTGTGTTACACTGGCTGATTACGTTGTTGGGGGTGAAACGGAAGATCCACTTGTCAGAGGTTTACGCAGCTTGTTTATAAATCTACATTATCCGAGGCTCCTTGACATGGACGCACAGTGCATTAGCGCACCTAGCGGTTTTGTATGGTGCTTCATTGACTGATTAATATTGTGTTACAGTCGGACTGTTGGGAGTGAAACGGAAGATCCACTTGTCAGAGCGTGATTATGAATGTACATTATCCGAGGCTTTCTGGCCAGAACGCACAGTGCATTAGCGCACCTATCGGTTTTGTATTGCGTTGCATTGACTGATTAATCTTTTGTTACAGTCGGACCTGAGTCGGGACGCGGTTGGGGGCGAGACGGAAGATCCACTTGTTAGAGGTTCACGCAGCTATGACATCCGGGCGCCCAATCCATTCGCGTCCACGCTTGAGAGGAAAGCGCTCTTTGAATATGACCCGGTAAAACTTTTTCAATTCAATTTCAAAACTCGATGTTTCATCACTTAGAATACTTAAAATACTAGTAGTATGACTCCTACTCCTACTGTGGTGAATGCTATAACTATTATCATATTTGTTCTTTATTTTGTTTGTGCTAACATGCTGTCCAACCAGGCTAGGACATGCTCATTTTCTGGTGTGTTTTGCATGATAAGAATATCATAGGTACAGCAATCTGCAGTTCTTTCGCATTACGCCAGAGGCGCACATGATACGAGTCCACTGTAGCTTAAGCATGCGTGTTGAGATGACTTTGATATAGTTTAAGTTGTTGACCACTTAATTGCTTCTGGAGACAAAAGAAATGACCCAAAACTTCGAGTCCGTGTTGACTCTTTTTGAAGTCACATTCTGAAAGTATCGTGTGGAAGGATTATAATTAAGCTTTGTATTAAACTCACCAACTATAACATATTTCATTTACAGACAGAATAGCTCTTCTTGCTGATCTTTGCCGAGCCGCTGGAAAAATCTAACTTCTCGGAGCCCTGGGGCATAATGGTGAAGGGAGTATCCAAGTAAGTACACGACTTAAACTGAGCAAAACCATTGTAGATTCGACTATACGATGACATTCGTCTGTGCATCAATTTTCGTCCGTTTGCAACAAAACGTTTTTGATAATACTGTAAATTACTTTAGACTTAGGGGCTCCCGTGTCGTCCGACACATGAGGCAGTCAGGTTGGCCCAGCAAGCTCTGTCGGCAGCTATCTTCCTTGCATCCCTCTAGTTGATGTTAGCTGCTTGGAGGTCTCTCTCGATGGTCTGCCTGTAGACCTCTACGTCTCTTACCCCGTGGAGACCAGTGCATAATTTGGTATGCCAGTCTGTCTGGTGGAAGTCTCATGACATGGCCCAACCAGCTCAAACGCCGCTTTCGAATTGTCACAGACACTGGTTTTTGGCTGGTCCTAGCTCTAACTTCAGTTTGGGTATGAATTCATCCCATCTGATGCCTAGTATCTTCCTAGTATATACTGTAAATCGTGTAAAGAAAATGCAACATGATGAAATGCCGTTAAGTGTTAAATACCGGAACACCGGAAATCTGTATACTAGTACCATACTCTGCCATTTGTCCAACCTCATTGACCACTTAGATTTCATCAGGAAGTCAACTGCTTTTTCTTCGCACGATCAGTTTCGAGGTTTCCATGATATGTTATCCATACAGTCGAACAAACACTAAGCTTGAGTAATATAGGTATAAGTCACAGTGCGAAATACTGTGCGTAAATTGGGACCAACGTTAACGCTAGTTCACCATTATCCGCGGGGTAACCTATATCCGTTTTACTTACAAACAACGGACTTAGGGGTATCAAGTAGATGGACAGTGGTTTCAAATTGTATTTCTGTTTGGTATTGCAGTTTGAAATCACAGTCCGTCGACTTGATATCCCAAAATACCCCAGTCTTGAATACAACGGATAAAGGTTACCACGCAAATAAAGGTGAGCTAGCGTTACATACATGCAACATACCTCCGAAAGTGTACTAAATAAAACGCAACACTGTAAATATCATGGAAGCTCATATGTGTTGGTAGTAATCACAGTGCAGTGCTTGACTTTCTTTCAACACAAAAGTATACACAGATCAACTTTTCTGGAGTTTACGTTTTGAGGTGCTTGGTCATCAGTAGGGCTGGGTACCAGTACATTGTACCGGTACAAAACCGTTTTTTCTTATTAGACCGGTCCGGAAAAACCGGACCTGAAAAAAATTGGTAGACCGGATGTTGGACCTTTTGGAAAATGAATAGATAATATGATCGGGGCATTCACACGTTTTGGGGCTTAGTGGTCGAAGAAAATAACAAGAGCGAAGTCGCGTTTAGTCTATAGTCGTTTCTACCAAGGTTTATAGCTAATCGTACAGACGCAGTCAGCCTTGTAGGGTTTAAAACGTCAGTTGGAGTCGAACACTCCACAAACAGATTTCTTCATAGTGAAATGGACCATTATTTTGAATTATGTCCATGCACAAGTTTTCACATACGGAATCGAGGATCAGGTCCAGGTCCGGACCTGAACCTGATTCATTATGTGAAAACATATGAATGGACGATACTAAAAACAATGGTCCATTTTGCTGCAAAGATCTGTTTTGTGTAGTATTCGACTCCACTGGCGTTTTAGAAATCCTACACTCAGGATAACTGCCTCTGTGTGAATGAATGTAAAAGTTGGTAAAATGACTATAGTACTCTGCTTCGCTCTTGCTATTTGCCTAGACCGGTAACCCCGAAAACGTGTGAATGTCTGATCATATAATCAGTTCCTTTTCCAATCGGTCCAACATCCGGTCCACTGAATTTTTTCAGGTCCGGTTTTTCTGGACCGGTCCAATGACAAAAACCGGTTTTGTACCGACACACCGCACCGATACCCAGCCCTAGTTGGAAGAGAGTTTAGCACTGTATTACAACACTGTAAAGATACGGTAAAAATTTTACACCAAAAAATGATGTGCAATTGCATGACAAATAGAATTCTCAAACTCGACACTAACTCGACACTAACTCGACACTAAAATATGAAAACATAATTTGAAATTAAAATGGATTCCTCGGCATATCCTGTCATATCAAACATATTTTTAAATATTTGTTGTAATTATAACTATTATCTTTTTCTTACAGCTGTCTCTTATAGATTGCAGAGGACAAATGGATGATACAGAAGTGCTTCCCAACCGAAGGCAGAAGAAGAGAGACCAACAAATTTCGTTGTCTATTTTCGTAGGCAGTGGCGAAACACTATGTTAAAACACTATTATGAACACCGCCAACACAACATCGTTGCTTTGGCTGTATAGCAAGACCGCGAACGTATGCCTGAGTTGTACTATTTCAAGCAGAAAATATGATACGACATACTAACAATATACAACAGTTATATAAACAGAACAGTGATAGCCCTATGTGGAAATTTGATGTTACGCTTGAGTGAGTCGCATTGTTGCTATTTTATAATAAGAAAGACAATACGTACTTCACTGTTATTACATATCACATTATTTCTGTTTAATACCTCAACAATATAGAGATATACGTACAAAGGAAGAATATCATTAAAAGTAGTCTGCTATGTTGTGTACAATGCCTTTTTCTTGACATTATGTAGGCTAGAAATTAAATCAACGTGATACAGTCGGTCTTCTTGAACACTGTATAGCTATTAGATTATTGTGAAACAAATATAGTTCTGTTTTGAACTATAAACAAAACGTCAGAGCACATTGTATGCAGAACAAAATGATTGATGGACCTTTCCATCAAAACTACATGTAGGTCGGTCGATCGGAAACCGAAAACGTAGTGAAAGAACAGCCATCATACATATTACGTAGATATTGTACCTCGTTACCATCAAATACTGTTGGAACATCCTCATTAGATAGTTTTGAGCAACGCTTACAGCTAAATGTGCGAATGCTACGAGAGGTATTCAATAAGTCCTCGGCCTCACCCAGAAATAATAAGCACAACTCAGGTTTCAAAGCATAGATGTAAAGTATAAATTCTTATATGAATGTGTACCGAAATTCAAATTAGTGTGATCATTACTTTATTTGCAGACGACACCCAGTAACGTTAGGTAAGGGAGAAGGACAAAAAACGTGGACAGTTGAGCTGCGACCTGAGGTGTGCGGGTCAACTTGCGCTGCTGGAAGTCAGACACCCATTTCTTTCTGCTTGAAACAGCAAGAGAATCATTATCAAACATTTTGGCACGGCATTTACGGCATGGGGAACTCGACCCACACATGCCTGATCACAATTAACCCTTGTTTTTCTTGCCACTTAAAAAAACAACAACAACGAATGTCTGGAAATAAAGTAATGACTGCAGTAATGACTGCAATGATTTGAAATTTGGAGGATATTGATTTTGTGCTTCGAAATCTGAGTTGTGCTTATCATTTCTGGGTGAGGCCGAGGACTTATTGATCACCACTCGAAGGTGTGACAGGTCGTTAAGTGCAATGTGACCCGGGTTGCTTGCATGTGAAGCTGGTGTATTATGCCGAGGGCTACGTGATGCTGATGATACAGATAACGAAGCAGAATGGTGCTTCTGGTTAGAGCTGGTTGAGGTTGAACAGTACATTTCATGCTGATTATCTAAATTAAAGATCCATCTCCATTTCTTTAGCCCGTGGGCCACACATTTGTGCAAGCCGCTACATCAGGAAACTAGACCGCTGGTAGTGATGTGTGTTTAACTTCCATACTCTTTTGCAAGTATGACAGAAAGCAGTATGTGCCATTTTAAAAGTCTTTGGTATACAAACTCGGCCGGGGATCGAACTCACGACCTACCGTATGCAAGGCGAACACTCTACCCACTCCGCCATTGCATGCTGACCGTGCAAGCATGCAAAACAAAAATCATTCAATGGTAATATTTCTTTGAAGGTTAGACATCCAGGCAAACGATAGTTCAAAGACAAGGCAGTCTGTATAACTAAAAAAATTGAGATTAAGTTTCGAGTGACATCCATCACTCTTCTTCAGGGTCACTAGAGCGAACTGACAAAACCAGTCAATATCATACATACGAGTACAATATATGAGATAGAACTGGAACAAAACGATTCAACATGGTAAAGTGACGCTGTAGAAGACTGAGCGATGGATGTTACTCGTAACGCGCAGAATAATATCAAATCTAACATAATAAGTAATCTAATCAAATTGTATAGATAGAATTGTCTTCAAGACATGCATGGTAGATATAGGAGATATAATTTGCCAACGACATTTGTAATTGGAACCAGAAGCTCAACTTTGAGGTTGCTATCAGTTGAACTGCCTGATGCCCGTTCTTCAGTTACTTTGGTTTGTAAAACATGTATCAACGAACTTCTCCAGTACTTATTAGCGTCAATTGTTATATTTTCACCAGGTACCATCATATAATACTACCAAATCAAAAAAGACATCGTTATCATAGAGACCTACTGAAGATTGAACACCTAGAATATCTGAAGTGCATATAGATCAGGGTTACTGATGCTGCATTGTGGAATCTCTTTAATCAATTCAAATTCATGTATTTTTGGCATCTAGTGGAATTGTTGGACATGAGAGTTGCTGTTACACCTAAATCTATTGTAAACACATACAGATCCGGGGTAGATAACCTTATGTTACATAGAACAGGTTGTATAAAACACGGTTTTAACATGGCAATTGTTCAAACAGGTATAATTGGGATGTTACTGTTTCGCTGACACTAGAACTACTAGACTAATTACAACAGCCTTCTTTCAAAAGAAGTCAACTGTTTTGAAGTATTAGTGCGCTGCGTGCATCTACTGTCTTTTTTTACGTAATAGTCCCCTTGCGCGCATTTCCTTTCCCAGAACTTCTTGTTCATTTTGGCACTGCATTTCTTTTCTTGTTTTAAACCAAAATTCGTAGAAACGGTAATGAATCAATGTCTTGGAATGCACATTTTTAAAGACTTTGTAAAAGATCAAGGCTGGACTACCAATTAGCACCCGAGGATGTAGGTTTGTTAACAATCCATCACAACTTGTGTGGGCACCCGTGTACCTACGTGGTAGCATTTTCTTTGATCATGACAACACAGATCAGCCATGTGTAGTCATCAAAAAGCTAGAGAGAACTACAAAGAAGAACTAGAAACTTTATCTAAAGACAACTTGATCTCTAAAACTGGACAGAATATCGGATATTTACGTTTCAAGTGACATCCATCACTCTTCTTCAGCGTTGCTGGAATAAACCGACAGAATAATTCCATAGTAAACTAGGAAATACGTTAAACATGTCAAAGCCTATAACCCATCACGATCGTATGCAAATGTAGCTCAGAACAACAAACTTTATCTAAAGACAACTTAATCTCTTCAACTGGACTGAATATCGGAATTTTACGTTTTAAGTGACATCCATCACTCTTCTTCAACGTTGCTAGATGGACTGGCAGAACACTTCAATACTACATCTAACTAGGAAATAGGTTCAACATGTCAAAGCCTAATACCCATCGTATGCAAATGTAACGTATAACTACAAACTTTGTTTAAAAACAACTTAATCTCTAAAACTGGAAAGAAAATTGGGTATTCACGTTTCAAGTGACATCCATCACTATTCTTCAGTACTGCTAGAATGAACTGGCAGAACAATTCAATAGTAAACTAGGAGATACGTTAAACATGTCAAAGCCTATAACCCATCACGATCGTATGCAAATGTAACTTATAATTACAAACTTTGTTTAAAAACAACTTTATCTCTAAGTGACATCCATCACTCTTCTTCAGCGTTGATATAATGGACTGGCAGAACACTTCAATACTACATCTAACTAGGAAATAGGTTCAACATGTCAAAGCCTAAAACCCATCACAATCGTATGCAAATGTAACTTATAACTAACGTTACAAACTATGTTTAAAAACAACTTAATCTCTAAAACTGGACAGAAAATTGGGTATTCACGTTTCAAGTGACATCCATCACTCTTCTTCAGCGTTGATAGAATGGACTGGCAGAATAGTTCAATAGTATCAAACTAGGAAATAGGTTAGAAATGTCGAAGCCTGTAACCCATCAGGATCGTATGCAAATGTAACTAATATATCAATCATGTTTAGATAGTTCCTATGATAAGAGATTGCAATAGATTGAAATGTAACTTTTATGTACATCATGCTTGTATAGTTTCTATGGTAAGAGAATACCATGGGAGCTGTTGTTGCATAGCCTTTATTATAAACGCGTGAATCACTACAAAGATAGATTGATGTCCCTGGAATGCATATTTTCAAAGACTTCGTGAATTCTGGTCAAGGCTGGGCTTCTAATTAGCGCCCAAAGTGGTAGGTTTGTTAACAATCCATCACAACGTGTGTGGGTAGCTGTGCATCATACGTGGTTCCATCTTCTTTGATCACGACAACACAGATCAGCCATGTGTAGTCATCAAAAAGAGAGAACTACAAAGAAGACCTACAAACTTTGTTTAAAGACAACTTATTATAATAACCTCCACAACTGGACAGAATATCGGATATTAGGCTCGTTCTCATTTTAATGTCGAAATGCTGTCGCCTGACTTTACGGCTTGATATGGAGCAAATTATAGACAACATCACTGGTTCCTTCATTTTTCCATAACCCCTGTAATGTTTTACAAAAGATGCACAACAACATTCGTATTGGTTGATGGCTTAGACGGTTATTATAGCCACGAGTTGGATTTCATACCCTAAAAAATGGCTGTCGCCTGAGAAGAAACGAAGAATTCAAATAGTAGCCAAAAATTTAACAATTCAGTTCCCAGAATAATTGTTCGGCAGGTGAAACCAGCTACCAAGGCCCTCTGCACGATCACGTCAGATCGCTACTATCACTGATCTTGGAGGCTGTGTGAGGTGATCTATACCTGTCGCCAGATTCTGTAACAAACGTTACCACCACGAGTACGATGGTTGCCACGGTTTTATTATCCACGTGTTAGACTGGAAATGACCATTTTTGTGACGCTGTACAGTTTTTCTGGCTTCCTAAAGAAACAAGAAAGGGTTGTTGACTGTTATTTGTATCCCACCTTGCTTAACAAAATGTTGTACGGAAATGACTGTAACAAACGTTACCATTGTTCCATGCTGTCTAAGCTTTCTATTTGACCTGGTGTAAAAAAGCTGCCCTCTTTTTAAATGTCCCGAGGGACATCCACTTATACCTAAATGATTTAGTCAATAAGGTAAGTCCTTTAGAAGAAAACAGGGTTAAGTTTACTGTTGTAACAAACGTTACCGGTAACGTTTGTTACATGCCCTGTAATGTATTACCAATGGGACCGAAAATAATAAGTTGCCATTTTTTGGCTATGGTTAAAAGAGGAATTTTCCCAAACAACCGGGTAGTTTTTACTGAAAATAAAGCCGATTTATTTTTCGACCAAAAAAATGCCATTTTCGACATTTCAATGAGAACGAGTGATTTACGCTTCAAGTGACATCCATCACTCTTCTTCAGCATTGATGAACTGTTGCAGAACAATTCAATAATACATCTAACTAGGAAATAGGTTAAACATGTCAAAGCCTAAAAACCATCATGATCGTATGCAAATGTAACTTTTATGTAAACCATGCTTGTATAGTTTCTATGGTAAGAGAATACCAGAAGAGCTGTTATTGTCTACCCTTCATAAACACATGGATCACTGTCGTTGGAATATACATTTTTAGAGACTTCGTGAATTCTGGTCAAGGCTGGGCTTCTAATTAGCACCCAAGCTGGTAGGTTTCTTTCCAATCAATCACAACTTGTGTGGGCACCCGTGCACTGTACGTGGTAGCATATTCTTTGATCATTAGAACACAGATCAGTCTTCTTTAGTCATCAAAAAAAAAGAACTACAAACTCTATTCAAATGTAACTCGATCTCTTTACAACTGGAGAAAAAATCAGACATTCAGTTTCGTCCGTTTCGAGTGACATCCAACACTCTTCTGCAGCGTTTGCGCATTTCATTGGAGAAACGTATTGAATATGTCAAAGCCACTAACTCATCAGGATCGAATGCAAACGTCATTAATATGTGAATCATGTTTAAATAGTTCATATGGTAATAGAATACAGGTGTTGTTATTGTCTAGCTTTCAAAAAGGCATGAAGAACTACAAAGGTCACTGGAAAATGTCATGTTCCGACAGTTATTAAGTAAGAGCACAGCTTCCATTGTCTACCCGTCATGAACGCATGAACAACTACAAAAATAGTTCGAACATATCAAAGTCACTTACGCATCAGGATCGTATGCAGATGTCAGTCATTTTGAACAAAGTCTTCTTCGTTACACAACCTTCCTTTAATCCGTAAGAAAACATTTCGACGACCTTCATAGAGTACAAAATGAAAAAGACTTTGTTCAATTGATCTACCAACCTGATGAAACTATCGACGGAGATGTCAGTTATATTTAAACCATGTTTAGATAGATGCAATGGTTACAGAATAACATTAGAAGCTTTATTATCTGTCCTTCATAAACGCATGTTTAACTACAAAGATCAAGAGTTTCAAGAAGCCCATTGTCTCGTGTTCGAATAAACATGTTTCTGAAGCTTAAGATTCATCAATGAATGAATCAATAGCAAGTTCTTTTGTTATAAAAAGGATCAAATGAAAACGTTGCATACTTTGAGGAAGGATAGACATCCAGGTCAACAATCACTCACTGACTCACTGACTCACTGACTCACTCACTGACTCACTGACTCACTCACTCACTCACTCACTCACTCACTCACTCACTCACTCACTCACTCATTCACTGACTCACTCACTCACTCATTCACTGACTCACTCACTCACTGACTCACTCACTCACTCACTCACTCACTCGCTCACTCACTCACTCACTCACTCACTCATTCACTGACTCACTCACTCACTGACTCACTCACTCACTCACTCACTCACTCACTCACTCACTCACTCACTCACTCACGGCCCGTCAACAATATTTAGAGACAATTCAATCGCACACAAATGACAGATCCAGCTGGAGATACACACTGTCAAGGTAGCTAAAATCAGGAGAAACCAGACTGATGCGCATGGCAGAAGAAAAGCGGATACAGAAAAGAACTCTGCAACAGACCTGAGTCAGCTTACAGATGTGCCCTGTGTGGCAGAGACTGTCATTCTCGTATAGGACTGTTTAGTCACAGTCTACGCTGTAGGGCTGATTAGGATTTTACCATGGTCAATATTGACCGAAAGAGGCTATATATTTATATACACCTGGATATGGTACAGTGATGAGTTCCTGACGTTTCGAGTGACATCTATCACTCTTCCTCAGCGTCACTTAAGAACAAACTAGCGGAGCAAGTCAATATTATACTTGAAATACGTAAGATCCAACTGGAAAAACCGTTTGAACATGATACAGTCACCCAGACGAATTGAACCGTTCCGCTAGTATATTCTAGTGACGCTGAAGAAGAGTGATGGATGTCACTCAAAACATCCGGAAGCAACCTACGTATTTCATCGAGTTGTAGATATTGAATTGTCTTGAATGGAAAATGTTGAATATTCAGTTTTAAAAAGAAAGACATAGACGACTTTTAACGTGTAGTTTTGGCTCGAAAATCATTTTTTGGACAGCATGGCATTTATAAAATAAAATCACGAAAGATCAAGACTGGACAGCCAATTAGTTTGAAGACTGTATTTTCGTTTCTAATCAATCACAAGGTGTGTGGGCAACTGTGCGCCTGTAACGCCCTTTTGATGAAGAGAACACAGCTAGAGATCTGTCATCTTCGATCTTCGAAAACGAGAAATTAGACATAGATCTCGAGTTCCAAGAAACCTGTTTTCTCATGTAAAAGGGCCTTCACACTAAAACCGAATCAACAGGAATCAAGCAGAACCAGTTGGAATAATGAATTAATGCCACATTCGGGCAGGAATTCCAAATGGACCTAATACTTCTTTGCACGAGATGTGGAATGATCCGGAATGCCGTCTGATGAAAAATTCTTGTAAATTTCTGGGTATTCGTAGTACATTCTAGAAATTCTCCCTGCATTCCAGATATTTGTGTTCATTCTTGTGACCGGCCAGTTCTCCATCGAATGAGATCAGAATGTTTTGAATAGTGTTGGAATGGCTTAGAATGCGGTCGTAATAAAAAAAAATAGTTAGAATACACTTTGAATGCTGTTCGATATTTCCCACCTCAAATTTTTGAGTAAGACAAAATATTCGTGACGGCCACAAGAATAGACACAAATAGCTGGAATGCAGTGAGAAATTCTAGAATACATTACGAATTCCCAGGAACATACAAAGAATTTCATTCAGACAGCATTCCGGCTGATTCTCGTGTGAAGAGGTCTTTAGAATCTATATATTTCTGAAGCTTCATAAATCAATCAATGAATGGTAAGCAAATTTGTTTCGGTATGAAAATTATAAAATGAAAACTGTTGCATACCTTACAAAATATACACGCTTTTGCAAAGCAGCTTCAGCTTAAATAGTGCTAATAGAGCGACAATCATAAAGCGCGTTGCACAAATATATGATTACCACCTAGAGCGGGAACCAATTTTCAAAGGCTAATTGTAATTACTGTCAGTCGTAATATGATCCATCTTCCCAATTACCGTGGCGTATAGCTCTTCTAACTAGAGCTGGATATGAAATTAGAGGTACGCCAGGCCTCCATCCGGGTAATTTGTAGTGAATCACCAATTCCAGAAAGAAAGTTTTTTTTTCTATCGCACGCCGGGCATGCACCTAATCTTTCTCGAGAGATATGGTGGGTTCTTTAACGTGCGTGGAGTGTGGTTCTCCCAAAACACGAGACCTCCATTTAACGTCCTGTATGTCCGAGGGAGGGCCCTAACAGAAGCTAGGTAGTCATTTTCATCTGAGTGAAGTGGGGAAAGTCGTGTTAAGTGCTTTTCCCAAGTGCCAGTGCAGAATTCGAACCCTGGACCTATGGGTCCTGCAGCTGAGGCAAACATGCTACCGATTACTTTACGCTACGCGGTCTCACGTTAAGATGTTAGCAATGGGAATCAACTGTTAAAACGTTTCGTTTGATATTCAAACTCACAGACATCTTTCCTATAATCAACCAACAGATTTGATATCGTTCAACACTATACTATAGATGCACATACACGCACCACACCTTTTCGGTATAATTTTGGGCACCATCACATTTCTTTTCCTTAATGTTCAAATTTATCACTGCCTCGCTTAGTGATTCACCTATTTATGCCCTAGACTCCGAACTATGATATTCCATAATTCCATCCTGGATGACATTCGTTCACGTATATACAAGCTGTCAACAGTACTTGAGTATACGGGCGGCAGCGACGTCTTTGGTCTCTAATTAACTAAGTTACCATTGGTCACGTCGAGAGTGAACCCAGCTGCTCATTCGTCTCTTGAAGAAAATTGAATTTTTCTATGTAGGAGCTTTTTCCGTCAGGGGACAACACTTGACTAAGATGGGACGCTTTAGCATGTGACACTTCAAAGAACTTGATTATTATGATAAAGGTTATATGTCATTTCGCTGTGAGAAAATAGAATGCATGTACGTGTACGTACGTGTGTACTATGTACACACAACACAGAGATGCTAAGAAGAAAGTACAATGTACAATGAGAAATGTTGGCCATAGTTTTATATTGGTGGTCTTCCCGCTAAACTCTTCACCATTTGTTTGGTTGGTCGCTTAGTCCCGTGGTAAGCGGCCCTGCCGCTGGAACTAGAAGTCGTGAGTTCGATTCCGGCTGTGTCGCACACCAGACACGTATGATACCGGAAAGGGTTTTAGTCCTTAGGAAAGGACGTTAAGCCGTGGTCTTCTATTCATTGTTAAAGACAGACAGGAAAATTTACAACAAACCCGTAAAAGCTGTATATATAGCGTCTGTCCTCTCTGTCACGACTAGTAGAAAATGGCTCTACAGTTAGCTTAACTTGTTCCATATCACTGTCTAGGGGTGGGTACCGGTACAAAAAATTCAGGTCCAGGTCCGGTTCAGGTCCAAAGGATCAGGTCCAGGTCCGGACCTGAACCTGGAACTGATTCAGTATGACTCATACCAATGGTCTATTTCACTAGAAAGAAATCTGTTTGGTGGTGTATTAGACTTACACTGACGTTTTAAAATCCTACAACGCTAGCTGCACCTGTACGATTGTCTGTAAAACTTGGTAGAAACTATTATAAACTCGACTCTACTTCACTCTTGTTATTTTTTTCCACCTGCAAGCGCCAAAACGTTTGAATGCCTTATAAAATAATCTGTTAAATTTCCAATCGGTCCAACATTCGGTCCACCCAATTTTTTCAGGTCCGTTTTTTCTGGACCGGTCCAATAAGAAAAACCGGTTTTGTACCGGTACGCTGTACCGATACCCAGCCCTATCACTGTCATTACAATTTTTTATACCACTGCAACTTTTTTGTTTTGTCCTCATCCCGCCTATCCCTTGTTTCAACCATGAACTCAAAGCCACCGCGCGAATACTCCATTTTCTCTCCACTGCGAAAATCAAACCCCCAGAAAATTTACCATTTCACAGTGCAAGATCTCATTTCAGAGGAAAGGAAACAAAAAATTAAAGATATTCAACTCTACCTAACATCCTGCCTTTTGTGTATTACACTCAGTCCCTTCGGCCATATCACTCCTTTCGTAGACACAATAACCTTGTTTCACTTTTTTTCTTGCTTCAAACCAATTCAGGGATAGAAATTGCAGAACGCGTAATTTACTCTGTTTTATAAAATACTACAAATACTACAAAAATGTATCAATGGTACATGGGCACACAAGAGTATATCACCAATTGTCATCCAAGATTTGA
>NC_049994.1:4748374-4766008 GCF_000003815.2 Branchiostoma floridae | reverse complement strand
GGGGGGGGGGGCGCGCCCCCAGCCGCGGCGCGGGGGGAGGGCCCGAGAGGGGGGTTCACGCCTCTCGTTGGGGGGGTATGGGGGGCCTCCCCCAGAAAATTTATAAGAAATGGAGGCTCTCTGGTGCATTTTAGAGCCATATCTGAGCAAATTTGAGAAGCAAACTAACACTAACTTTTTGTCATGTCTGTGGCTGTCTAGTTCACTTCAGGGACATCTTTTACTATCTTTAGCAACTACCACTGAGGACAAACCCAACGAAGGCTAGTTCCTCCTTCTTAATATTCATAAATGACGCCACGCTACACAAACAATATCGCAAAATTATTTGTACCTGGCTGCCGATTTGCCTTTCTACGCGAAACGGCTCGCGCACCTATAAAATCGCATAGAAATCTCGTGGAATTTGAGTGGCTTGCCGGAGACGATTTTGAAAGTGTCTTACGCATTTAAAAATGCATACATTTCGGACTCTTTTTGCTTCTGCGGTGGCAATTGATGACGATTATTATATAAATCGGAGGGAAATGGCAACAAAAACGTCAGCACGGTCACCGCGGCGACTGATCAGAACTGGAGTGGGGAGGGGGGTGTCGGCGCACGACGCCGATTTTCCCAAGGCGGGTTGCGTCTCTCTAAGCCGATGACGGACGATAGAAATCATCAGTTCATCAAAAATAATTAACTTCCGCTGATTTTCTGGAGATCTTACAAAATTTCCACGCTCTTTTTATATTTCTAAGCGCCGATTTTGGCTTACAGCGACCCACCAGTTTCTTGGGGAGAAATTGATGCGTTCGCACCATTGTAGTGCTTAATGACACATAGGTCAGCTAGTTTAATTTCCTTGCTGTTGCAGTACCAGGGTACATGCATTTTCACAGGGAGGGTTTGCCCATTGAAGTACTTCCTCGAACAAGGGAACCCCATTTTACGCCCTTTCCGAAAGACGGTTTCAACCCCTAGAAGCTTACCAAGGATTTGACCGAAATCTTCCAGTTATGAACTACTTGAAACCAGTCCACGATCGAGCTCAACTGTGATGCTGCTATCAGTTGAGCTACAGGGACATCCATGAAAAGTGTATGTGATTTGTCCTTATCATATAGCCAGGCGACGTCGACCAATGAGAAGTCCCCAGTTCATGTTGTGTATGACGCCGTAACACGTAGAGATCTGCCAAGCTGGGTGTTTAAAGTTTTCCAGGTATTAAAAAAAATGTTAACACCTGACCAATCCAGGTGTTAAAAATTTCAACACGCTGCGCTCGGCCGTTCATTCGGTGGTTATAAGAACGGACCATGCATTATGGCAACGTATACACCTTAGGGTGGGTCATTAACCCTTAATTAACGCAAAAATTCATTATCCTGGACAACTTTCCCAAACTGTTAATGATATTTTACTTTCCTGGGGCTTTTCCCGTGTCATGTTACACCTGTGACGTTAACCCGTACCTCTTTAATGATAGCCTCAAGTCTTCTGATTTTATGAAAACGTAATTGTGGGGTGTAAGCGTCGGTTGAACCGGATTATTGGTTCTAGGACTGACCTTACGTCAAGCCGAACGACCTATGATAATTATCCAGATGGTAACAGCGATAAAGTACGTCGTCCGATATCAAACTTATTAGCTTGATAATGGTGCATAGATAAGTTATGTCAAAGAGCAAGGTATCACATCTGAAGTGTACATGTCAGATCTAAAGGTTGGCAGATTAAAACACTCATTTACGAACTCTCAAATCTCTTTTGCACAGATAAATGAGATTATACAACTTCTGGGCTCCCACGTGGATAACTTGATAAGCTTCTTTTTTCTTCAATGGACAAGAGTGACGTGTTTAAAGCGGCGTTCCATCTCGGCCCTTTTTGTACGAAGTTCTGAATGGATTCAATTTCACATGATGTCATCAAGAGATGTCAGATAGAAATTTGATCAGATTCGGGTCTCACTTGTTTTCTTCTTTTACATAACGCCTGAGCAATTCCTACTGATGTTACGACTTTTAAAACGAATATCCTTTCACAGTTATTGGAATTGGCAAATATATGGAACAAAAAATATGAAATACATACTTTTGCTTGCACGTGATACATAATAGACAAATAACGTAGTATTGAAGAACGAACGAATTAATTAATGGCTAAATGAATGGATGGCTAAATGAATGGATGGATGGATGGATGGATGGATGGATGGATGGATGGATGGATGGATGGATGGATGGATGGATGGATGGATGGATGGATGAATGGATGGATGGATGGATGGATGGATGGATGGATGGATGGATGGATGGATGGATGAATGGATAGATGGATGGATGGATGGATGGATGGATGGATGGATGGATGGATGGATGGATGGATGAATGGATGAATGAATGAATGGATGGATGAATTAATGAATGGATAAATGAATGACTGAAAGTTTCTTATTGTGTCTTTTAACAAAGCTACCTAACCTATACTAACTTAAAAGCCACCATGATCAAAATTATTCAGATTATATACTGTTACCGATTTCAATTTCCTGCGATATTCACCTAACATGAATATGATATATGTTGCATTTCCTCAGAACTATTTGTAAGTTTTCCATTTCAATTCATGAGGAATCGGTAAGTTCATACAAGAAAGTTACAAATGGTGTATGACAAAAGATGCAGAAACCGGATGGTCTACTGCAGTACCAAGGAAATCTACTGGGGGGGGGGGGGCAAAATCAACCATGACCCTTAACTTTCCAATAACTACTCACATACTAAATTTCATCACAATGACATATTGATCTCACATGATTCAATAGCTTCTCTCCCACTTGGAAACGTCATAGCACGGCTACGTATTAAATCAAATAAATACTCACATACTAAATTTCATCACAATAACATATTGATCTTACATGATTCAATAGCTTCTCTCCCACTTGGAAACGTCATAGCACGGCTACGTATTAAATCAAATAAATACTCACATACTAAATTTCATCACAATAACACATTGATCTCACATGATTCAATAGCTTTTCTCCCACTTGGAAACGTCATAGCACGGCTACGTATTAAATCAAATAACTACTCACATACCAAATTTCATCACAATAACATATTGATCTCACATGATTCAATAGCTTTTCTCCCACTTGGAAACGTCATAGCACGGCTACGTATTAAATCAAACGACACATAACATAATTTTGTGACGGGCGTCATGCCCCACATGCCCATCGTCCGTAAGGCAGCAAACATGAAAAAAAATATACTTTTACCATCAATAAACGTCTTATAGTTCAAAGCTATATGACTGAAATTTTCATTTACCATACAGCCGTCAATGTACTTATGGCCAAGAACTATTCAACGTACTACACGTATCAAAAGTTATTGAAACTGCTAGCGGATATTTATTACTACAGACTATGATTTCTTGTTCACGGACCGACCGGGCCCCGGTTGGGAAACGTGAGAATAGTATTCCGCACTCAAATGTACTGAACAACCGTATTGGTGTTTTGCCTATGTACTAAAAACATTACATCGCTCTCTCTGTATTAAAATGAAGCACGAATTATAAAAACAAATTACACATATTCTATGTACATATGCCATCTAACGTGTACTTGAGAAATTTTTCAATGTCTTTTGAACAGGGGTATTTTTCTCTTTTGCCGTTTATTTTTCAGTAGAAACCCTTTGGTCAGTATTGACTGTACTTTGTCGTAGCCTTAAAAAGCAATGCAATCATTAAAGTTGCCCCGTGACGAAGTAGCACAGCATTTGATAAGTGTCTACTTGAGTTGTGTAAAACGTCATATATGGTGACGTGGTTCAGCGTAAGAAAGTTGTTAAAAGTCATTCCTCAAATACTTCCGGCTGTAATTCATATTCCTTAGGTGGCCCCTTGTAGTGCCTGATGGCAAATGTTGGCGTGATTATCTAACACATTTATTTAACCCTGAATAGTATTTTTAGCCTGGAATCCAGCCGTGTTGTGCTTTGGTCGCTCCCCTAAGGTACGCTTCCTGCCAATATGGAAGACCAAAGCACAACACGGCTGGATTCCAGGCTATAGTATTTTAGGACAGAAAACGTGATGGTTGGAAATGTTGTGATAATGTGTTTTCGAACTGTTATTTCAAATGATTGTCTACACAATAGTGAACTGATGTGATAGAGGGGTGCTATCACATTTTTTTCTCTAGTAGACACAAGTTTGGACCAGTTTTTAAAAATCTTATACTAGTGAATTAATGTGATTAAGGGAGTGCTATCATTCTTTTCACTGACAGACACAATCGTTTCATTTTACTTGTGAATTGATAGTGATAGAGGGGTGCTATCACGATTTTTTTACTAGCAGACATAATCTTTTCATTTTACTAATGAATTAATGTGATAGAGGGGTGCTATCACATTTTGTCACTATCAGACACAATCCTATTTATTTTACTAGTGCCATAACTATTTCAGTAGCAGGAATGGGTTGCTAGCCTCTTCCATTCAACGCTCTTGACGCACATCCTCGAACACAAAACATCCCTTCCGAAAGACAAGGACAGCCCCAACCGTACGTAATGCCCTACCCAGGATTGTTCTTGGCCCCCCAGTTGACAACGTATTAGAATCTGCTCCTGCTACCAGTTGAGTTACTGTAGAAAACTGAAATTACACCCTGTATGATAATACACATCTTTATAGTGCATGTAACAATTTGCAGCTCTAAGCTCCCAAACAGTTTCTCTTTTATAGGTGCTGAGGTGGGGTAAGGCATGATGGAGGCAGGTGAATGTGAAGCGATTATGAGGTTCTGATTTTGAAAGACTTCTGTATATGCCATTCACCAACTGCGCCCCAAGACAACTTGCCTCTATGCAAGCGGCCATGAAAGAATTTTCTCGCCACACCAGCTACATAAAGCTGGCGAGGATGTCCCTGTAGCTCAACTGGTAGCAGCCTCACAGTTGAGCTCCTGGTTCCAATTTCGTTGATAACCGGGAGAACCGGTTCAATCTGGAACTCGGTTGGGGCTGCACCCGTCGTTCGGGAGGGACTTACAACGAGGATCGTCTCTACAAAGTTAGAGGGAACGGCTAGCAACCCCTCCCTGTAAAGATTTACCCGGCCGCGGCTACTGAACAGCAATGAATCCTGCTGCCCTCTGTGAATAGGGTTAACGAGATAGAGGGAGGGGGGCATATGATAAAATCAAAACCTCCGAGCAGTAATTAAGGATGTAGTAAAGAAGTACAAGGTCTGTTCGGTATAGGTTTTGCCTCTGACATGTATGAGATGTAGATTGATGTAGATGTTTTACTAATTGATGATCAATACCTATCCAAAGTTTCAGTTGTGAACTACAGAACCGTTGATTTTCTGTAAGTGCCGATATAGGCAACTAAATGTGAAGCGGTCATCAGGTTTTCCACTTGGAAAAACGCGACCGTTATGACTCCGCTTAATGTTAAATGTTATGATTATGCGACGTCATAACGGTCGCGTTTCTCTGAATGGGGACCCAAATGACAGTTCCAGGCCTAATTCAGGCCCCAGTAGTGGCTAGTGTTCCTTGCTGTTTCAGTAGCTGCGTATATTTTTACAGGGGGGGGGGGGGTGCCAGCCATTCCCTTTAACGTGGTGAATAAACCTCTAATGTGACAGAGAGAGGGGACATCCTCAAGACATATAGGAGACATCCTCAAGAAAAGACAACTGGATTGTCTTTTCTAAATGATGCAATATAGAATAGTGTTGAGAAACATTGAGCAGTAAGAGTGAATTAACCAATACTAATATCTTAGAAGTATCTAACGCATTACAATTTGAAAACATTTAGTAAGTAGTCCCTAGATCGTTGAATGTGCTACTGATGGCAAGATTGCCAGAAAAAATGAAAATTTTGATTTAATAATTTAGTACATATATAATAGCTGTCTAAATACCCTATAGCTATACCGGCATATATAGATTTAAACATTTGTAGTAAGACTAACTTGACATTTGCGCTACTATATATTTCCAACAATACAAATAACATATCCTTGACTTAATCATCATATATGTATATTTCTCTTTGTCAAATTAATAGGTTCATAACTGCAAATGTTTCTCATAAACAAGCATATTTACATAGTTAGCCAACGTTTTATGCATTAGTATAATAGGAAATATAACTAGATGGATAAGACAATTAGCTATTAAAAGGTTATCAACACATGTATATATAATGATATAAAAATAGAAAATCAAACTTAATTGTGCTTAACGAGGGATATGCGACTGTCAATCCCATCCTGATGTGATGATGTATCGCCTTAATTTTATAGTAATCAACGCTCTAAAATTTGTCAATTGACTTTTATCTAATACATTTCTACGAAGGCGGTTTAAACTATTCCCCGTCACAACATTCTAAGTATAATGTATATAAAAGGTGGAAGATTAAAAAAGTTCTATGAAAGTGATATGATAAGCTATAGATTTCTACGAAGACATAATTGACGCGAGGTAAGTCATACGTTCAACATTTTTACGTACAGAACAACAAAGTGCCCAAAAGGATTCCTGTTCAGATCTTAGTGCGTGGAATCACCCAGTCATTTAGCACTGCACATGTGGATGCTCTTGAAATTCTCTCTCAAGATTCGCTGCTTGCATCTAAACCGCCAATTTAAGGATGAAAATGAGAAGAAAGGTGACGTACACCATGTTTAATGTGACGGATGTGCGTGCAAAGTGACATCTTCAACTTCTAACCGTTAATGGCATTTCCTGCTTGTGTCGTAGGCGTCGGTGAGAACCGCATCTCATTAGAATAGATTTTCATAACAGCGTATCACCCCCACCCTTAGGGTGTATGAAGAAAGAAGGGTTTTATTTTTTCTGCGGCAGTTAGCTTGAGTACATAGGGTGCAATAGATCAGTCCTACGTAAGTATTTCTTAACCTCTCTCTCTTGATTGATCATCGGATAAAGTGAGAGGAGGATCAGAGGGAGTGGGCACGTTTGCCGGAACCAGAAAGCGGACGTGGGCTAAGTCGTACTCATAAAGTGGAGGCCTTCAGCCTGTAGATCTGAGAGCAGAGAAGAGCAGGCAAGCGTCAGCCGTCAGGGCGGAACCAGAAGCGAAGAGAACTACAGGGAACCAAGGGAGAACATGTTCATCCAGAAAAGTAGGTGTTTTTTTGTTTCATTTCGTTTCACCAAAGTGGTACTCTTGTCATTACCAACGATTCTTTGCCTTGCGTCAATGGCGGTTAGACATCCCTGTAATATGACATGCAAGGTAGCCAGTTACTCAAGCAACTGGGTTTATATATTTCAAGCTATCAGACGTTTGAAAAAGCATCCACAACCTTTCGTCGGTGACTGAAAGACATGTAGTCTAACCAAAATAGTTAACCAAAAGTAACAGTCGATATGTAAATGAGGTGAACACAAATTTTAGATAGTCCAATAGGAGACAAAAATAAGACAATGTCAGCTTGAAGATAGATTCTTTAGCCTTTTCTGTGCATGCAGCTAGAAAAAAGGTTGATTAGTGACGCATATCAAGAATCATGTTCTCTTAAGGCTTTGTTAAGAGCTCAAGGCGTATTGAAGATATCTTCATACGACAAATCAAAATCTTCGTATCAACAGTTGGTGGGTCTACAGAAAAAAGTAACATTACTGCAGAAATCAAAACGCCATGGCCTTTGGCAAATATGATCATAAAAGCAACGGATAACAAGATTCTTTATTCCCAACTAGGATCTATATACAATTAACTTCCCACGTTTCCGTTAGAGTCTGTCACCTTCCTCAGGGCAATTCCAGCTTCTTCTTCTTCGTAGTGTTTAGGTGCCCACCACCATCATCTTGTTGATGTTTCTGTCACTCTTAACAGAGGTGCTGGTACAGAAGGTTGTCTGTTGTAGCTTCAGATAATGGCATGTCTTGGGGGGGTCTACTGTAACTGTTAGTGTAGATTTGACACCTTATCCCTGAAGGATTTCATGGATGGGGCAGTCATACTGTAAATGTTGTTTGAAGCTTTCTATTGTGAATCCGCCTACTGTACTTGATGGCAACGAATTCCACTCAGTGACGGTACTAGGAAATAACCATAATGTACTTGGGAAGGGCTGTACATATACTGTAGATCATGGTTGCTAAAGGACATTGTTTCCTAGTGATTTTCCAACCGTAGTAATGAAATTATTCCCTGACATGGAAAACACTCTTTCATAGTTCTGTCATATCTGTTATGATTATCTGTTATAAAAGCAACCTTTCTTCAATCGTTTTAACTAGTGTACGGCCTCCATAGTCCTTTGAAAAATGATTCTATGCCGGCATGTGCACTCGGATGTGTTCAAATGACGTAAAGACAAATTGAAAAGTATATTTTTGACGTAAATTCTCCTAACAAACTAGGAGAAACATCTGAATGTAAAATTTAGAAAATAGAAACTCCGTATAACTAGAATTCCAGTGTAAAAAGTACATCTATGTTTATCTAAGTATTTTTGCTCACGATGCGTTTCCCATGTACAATGAAATTTGAAATATCCTATCCTATCATATCATATCCCACAGTGTACCCTACTCTATCATATCATATCCTATAATGTACCCTATTCTATCATATCCTTCAAAGTAATAATATCGTACATTGATCATACGATCGGCAGGCTTTCAGGATCGTGCATACACATACAGTCTCCATAAAAGTGACACTGATATTTGTATGATGCAAGTCAAAATGAATATCTAAGTTAAACATATATGTGCTGGAAGTACTCCATCTAGGTAATGACATGAGCATTATTATGTAGGTAAACGTGACATCGCATGGCGCCATGATATCCTGGGTTCGGAACCAAAAATATGCCCTGATGTTCTTCTCCTACAAAAGACCGTTAACACGAATTTTCCCACTTTACTCGGATAGGAAGTTCAATCAATCAATCAATCAATCAATCAATCAATCAATCAATCAATCAATCAATCAATCAACCAATCACCTTTATTTAGACTGGAATAGCCCTGTCAGCCTTAGCTGCACTTTCCAGATGTCCAGTGGAGGGGGGGGGCGTTAAATGATCTCTTGTGTGAGGAGAGCCACATCTCGAGCACGTGTAAGAACCCACCACACTTATCGAGAGCTACAGTAAGGTTTATCATTCAGGTGTTTCAGCAGGACTCAAGGCAATGTAAAGAATTCTTGCAATTCTCATTTATTTGCTTCAAGACAAGGAAAATATAGCACTGCGCGGAAGATAGCAACTTATTTCAACGCTGTCGCATACAGACAATCGATGAAACTGATAGCTATAGCATGAAACAATACGCATAACATATTGCGCCAGAATTCTATCCCGCTAGGTTGCCGAGTTCTAAATTTGGCGATTTGTACTTCCTACTTGGTACTTAGGCAGGTAGGCAGGACCTGGAAGTGCCATAGAAAACTAAGTATATTTCACGTACCGACTGATAAGTATCTAATTCCAGCTCAAAAAGAACAAGAAATAATCATGCCTGCAAGAACCAGAGTTACCAACCTAGGATTGATGTGTTCAAAAACTCGCATTTCCCCAGAACTGTCGTAGAGTGGAATTTTTTATCATCAAACACAGTGGGAGATTCTTCACTGAATACTTTTAAGGACTCTTGCAGATAGATGTACAAAATTTAGGTATGACCGGTCGTTTAGTGTAATACAACCAAATGTTGCCGCGCCGCATGCCTGTGAAGCTGGTGTGTTACGAAGAAAGGCAGTTATACCGGCTATATTGATACAGATACAGATATTTGCGTCGAAACTTAAACATTTATGGACAAATTCAAAACATATAAGTCAGGAAAAAGTAATGGAAAGGCGGAATGCGAAACACTTTACGTATGCATAGATATTAATTCTATTTCAAGATTTCTGACACACAAGCAAACGTACCTGTCCTTGGTGCTGAACACCATCTACACACAAGCAAACGTACCAGTCCTTGGTGCTGAACACCATCTACACACAAGCAAACACAACTGTCCTTGGTGCTGAACACCATCTACACACAAGCAAACACAACTGTCCTTGGTGCTGAACACCATCTACACACAAGCAAACACAACTGTCCTTGGTGCTGAACACCATCTACACACATGCAAACATACCTGTCCTTGGTGCTGAACACCATCTACACACAGGACGTCCCTATTTATTTGAAGATAAAGTTTTCTTTCATAATTTCATAATGTCATTTGCCATCACAGATGAACTTTCATGCTAACGCCTTAAACTGCTCATAATTTGACGACCTACATGTATGTATTGGAACAACTTTTCTGAAGCTAAGGTGTAACATAACTGTGGTAGGTGTTAGATCATATCATGATCAGGAGCAACGCACCGAGAAACAACATCATATAAGATCTGGTTGATAACAGATTATTTCATTATTTGATTGCACGAGTTCACAGAACTATCCCATTTGGCACGTTCTCATTGAAATGTACCAAATATTGATTTTAGGTTCGAAAAAATAAAACCTGTTTGACTGTTTAGAAAATTTCTCTATCAACGATAGCCAAACTAACGACAAAAATTCAACTTATCTCTGTTTTTTTCGACTAATAGGTTACGGACAGTCATGTAATGTTTGTTACCGGTAACGTTTGTTACAGTAGTACATTCTTGATACCCTTTGTCTTCGAAATGATTGACAGTTTTGGTTAAATCATTATGGTATAAGAGTGCGTAACTAGGGTCGTTAAAAAAGGGGACAGCTTTTTTACACGAGATCAGATAGATAACGTAAAGAGCATCGAACAATGGTAACGTTTGTTACAGTCATTTTTAGATGTATACAATATTTTACAAGCAATGTGGGCTACAAATGACAATCAACAATCTTTTTATGTTTCATAAGAAAGGTATGAATATATAAAACGTCACAAAAACGACCATTTCTAGTCTAACACGTGCTTATATAAACACCGCAACCGTCTTACTCGTGGTGATAACGTTTGTTAGGTCACACTTACTTAATGTTTGGATGACATCCGCGCGAGCATTCATTTTCGCCTGTTCATATGTCACTTAAAAGCACCCCTGGTCAAACAAAATCTTATCCTTACCAGAGGATCTGCTCTCTATGGTACATGGCCATTTCATCACTTTAAACAAGAATGGCAATATAAACATGATTGAAATGGTGACGATTGTGTCTTACAGTCTTACTCGAAGTGAACATAAGACGAACCAAGACTGGGAAAGAATGAACTGGATGTCTAGTCTTGTGGTTTAGCAGTATTTTTTCCTGGATTCTTTTTTACGCCTTCGCGCATTATTTTTGTTTTTTTCCAGAGGATGTAAAATCATAAACTATAAATTTAAGTCTACGTGGCCTCACCAATTTTGGCGAAGGGCATAAACCACCATACACAGCCTCCAAAATCAGTAAAGGGAGTGATCTTACGTGATCTTTTGTGCCAAAACTTTCCACTAACTCCCGGAGATGGAAGTCTACTTATTGAACACATGTGGCTCAACAGATCTCGTTTACATCCTTAAGAAACGAGCGGATTCTTAGATTGCCGCAGGCGGGCTGACATCATGACACCTTGCCAGGTTTCTACAACCGGAAAACTTCAGGGTCTCAATGGATAAGACGAAGTTTTACATCCAGCTTAAGCAAGCTATTCTCACCCAGAAAGAATAGCTGATGCATATTTTACCGCTCGAAGGAGTACATCACTTTACACAGTAATTCTATGATCCTTTTGGATTCTATACATATATTGATGAACCATTCAGATCATCATGTTTTTGGATATGGGTTATATTATCCACTGTCTCAACTGAACTGCGGTACGCCACCTCTGCTTAGCGTCATGATATCTCATTACTATTCTCTTAAACCAGGGATGTCCCTCTAGATAAACCGTTAGCAGTCGAGCAGTTGAGCTCCTGTTTCTAATTCGTTGGTAATTTTAGACCCCGGTTCAATCCTAGTTTGCCCTTGTTGTGCCCTTGGGAAAGGCACTTTACACGACCTTCCTTACTTCACCCAGGTGTGAAAATGGTAACTTTTTACCTTATATCTGTACTCCGTGTGTGACACTGTTAATATAAGTTTCAACAATTGAGTGCAGTACCACATTGTGCCCATCTGTCCAAAAGCAAATAGAAAAAAAATCTTAGTTAGGCATCTCGGCCAGGGCAGTGCAACCGTGTTAGAATGATGGTCCTGAGTTCGAGAAGGTGCTTGTCGCGAGCACGTTGAAGGGGAATCTTAAAGGATAGAAACCCCTCCCTGTATAAAATGTACCCCGCAACTGAAACAGCAAGGAAATTTTCTGCTGCATGTACTACTGGGTACTGTAAGGATCTGCTTGTCGCGAGCACGTTGAAGGAGACACTGAAGGGATTGCAACCCCTCCCTGTAAAACTGTACCCTGCTACGGAAACAGCCAGGAAACTTGATCCTTGTACTACTGGGTACTACAAGAATATTGTAGTACCCAGTAGTAACAAGAATCAAATCCTTTGAAAACTTTAGTCAAAAGATATTTTGGAGCTGCTCAACATGGTTATACAATTTCCCGAATGCAGACAAGAAAGGCCAGAATTCAGAAACTTTCTGCCCCATGTGCTACTGGGCACTACAAGGATCTTGTAGTACCCACTAGTAACAAGAATTCAATCCTTTGAAAACTTAAGTTAACAAAATATTACTTGGGCTGCTCAACATGGTTTTACAAGTTCCCAAATGCAGACAAGAGAGGCCAGAATTCCGAAACAAAAACAAAATGTTAAGAAGAATACACAACATTATTTCAGAATGTACACGGTAGGTATGGTAATTTGTGTCGAAAGCATTCACGCAATGTTAAAAAGCCATCCTTTGACGTCGTAAGTAATCAACACAGGGGTGTCTGTGTGGCGCAACGGCTAGAGCATTGGAGTCAGAATCAGAAGGTCCTGAGTTCTAAACTCGCCATGCCCCTGCCCCCATGACGGTGGAGTGACGCCCACCGAGCCTCACGGCTAATCTGTCTAAAGGTGCCAAAAAACACCTACGGATTTGGTGTTGCCAGTGTGTCAACATCTGCACACTTGCCACTGAGACCCGTGATCAACAACTGCCATGATTACTACGTATACAGGCAGTACAATTTTTTTTATTTTTTTTCATTTTTTTTATTATTTTTTAAAATTTTTTTTTTATTTTTTTTTAAATTCACAAATAACATTACAACACATCAACAAAATGGTGAACCATCCAAATCATATATACAAAAGAGAAGTAACTTGTTGTGTAAAACATAAATCAAAGAGAAACTGATGTATTTGTAACTAAAGTTCCCCACTTCCCATGGTGTACAATTTTACATGACTTGTTTCATGATATGCTGCTCACAGACAATCTCTTTGTTGTGTGTTCTCTATGATTTTCCACAAGTGAACTCGGTAAAATGATGAATCAATCATCTATCAAACATATGCCACAAAGCCATGTGACGTATGCCCTATACCATTTATCTTCCTCCTTTCATCCGTGGTCTAATCATATTGGACAAGTACTTCAGAAAAAAACCCTCTTTGCCATCAAAATTGACTTCTTCACGAGAGCACCCTTATGCTCTGACATCAAAGTGTAAAAATGTCTAAGTTTGATTGCATCTACCATCTGTGATAGGTAGGTCATGTAGAATAGGCCCTGAAAGAAAATCTGACAACCTGTGCACAAATAGAACTTCAATTCTGACTTGCGGCAATCTGTTTTGTGGTACGTCATTGGTTCACTTTATCCATAAACGCTCGCCCTCGCACTGCAAGGTGTTACCTTGAACGCCCCCATCTTACGCATTGATGTTTTAGACATCCGATTTTTCGCTATCTGACTATCTTTGCGTGTACACATACAGATATTACGTTTTGTTGTATGAAACCGGTGCTTATGCATGGTGCTTGGAGGCATTTTATATAAAATTTAGAAAGCTCAAACAGAACAAGTGACCGTAGGTAACATACTCTGTGACGTAATTATGGTTTATGTCTGTTGTGTTGTTTTCTGTGGTGTGTGACATGGTGTTTATATCTAATACAGAACACATCACATCGACTTATACCAAAATCGTACTTGAACGCTAACGTTTTAACCTATTACTGCCAAATCTGACAAACACAACCCTATGGGTATCAACAGCAAAATCAGCGTCACAAAATAACAATACCAAATGGGAAAAACACAGCTTCACAGTGGATAACTGACACCGAAACAAGCCGGATCCTCTGAGAACATTTCTGTAAATCTTAATAGATAAGAGTGCAAGCAAGAAGAGATAAATATCCAAGTACCAGTCCAAGAACCAGTTGCGTGCAGAGGACATGCCAGACTACATACTAATGCAGAAAACGGAACATAGTGATACAGGTGCGACCGGTACCACTCGTCTAATCCACCAACAACAATACTCTGTCGACGGAGGTTACCCTCCGGTCACAGAGTAACAACTCATTAAAGTGTTTTGTGTTATGGTTATTACAACCATTGTTCAGAACACGTTATGATAAGTGGAAGTGTGTTGGTTGGGGTTCTGCAGCTGGGTACCATTGGGCGTGCTAAACATGAACTAGTGGCTTCGCGTCGCGTAACAGCTTTGTGTTTGAATCAAAGCCCAGAGGTCCTTGAATCGAGTCCCTCGATATGCTCTGACGTTTTGCCCTTGGTAAATGCACTTGACACGAATTCTCCGAGTTCACTTGTGTGAAAATGGGTACCTAGCCGATATTTGACTTGCGTACCTTATTTCTGGGTAAGGCCTCGAACTTATTGAATGTTTATTACAAACTAACCCCTCACCAGTGCTGCATATCACCCTTGAGGACCTACATGAAGACCAGTGTTGTCTTTGCTATAGTTACGATAGTTCACTTTTATCCGCGGGGTAACCTATATCCGTTCTTTTCCCCTGTATTTTCGAAATATCAAGACAACGGTCAGTGCAATGTTTTGAAAATAACAGCAATATTTTTGAAAATATTACAGTTTGAAAACCCCTTCCGTCGATATGCATGTAAATACCCTGTTTGAAGAAACAACGGATATAGGTTACCCTGTGGATAAAGGACTAGCGTTGCCTCAAATTCGCAACCGGACAATTCAACAAAACGTCTAGAGGCCTAGTCACGACTGGTCTAGCTAATATAAAACGACTGGGTAACTCAATAGTCAGCCTATCAATGGTACAAGGTTGTAGTTAACCTAATCTATATCCTAATGGGGATAAACGGAAATACAAGGACGACGCGTGATATGTCAGACGATATAATCCGGATGTTTTGCAAATTTCCAATTTAGAGGCAAATAACGAAAACAGGAAGTAACTGCTCGACAATAATATCTAATATACGCATGTGCACGTGTCCCCTTAGCGTTTTGCTTATAGGGTCTTCACACTGAAACTGAAGTATAGCAGGAATCAAGCAGAAATAAAGAATTTGCAAAATTCGTGCCACATTCGAGTGGGAATTTCAAATGGTCCTTACATCCCCTTCACACGTGAAGGAATGAGCCGAAATGCTGACAAAATAACTTTTCTTTGTCTATTTTTGGGTATTTGTAGTGGATTGTCCTGGGGCCAAGCTTCGTCATGCTTGACTTTAGGCTCCAATGGTGTAAGTGCGGCTCGCCACGCCTGCACTGGTTCTCGGTAGAGGTGAATGGGGCATGTCTGGTATTATTCCAATCCCTAAGAAAGGGGACTTAAGGCAACCAGACAACTACAGAGGTATCTCTTTGTCACAAATCGTATCCTCAATTTATAACCGCTGTTTACTTAACAGAATTTGTCCTGTCATTGACCAAGTGTTGCGTCCAAACCAAAATTGCTTCCGCCAAGGAAGATCAACCAACTCTCACATTCTCGCGCTTAGGCGCATTGTCGAGGAGTTGAAAAACTTTGCCAAAGAAGCTTTGCTCGTATTCTTTGACTTCTGCAAAGCATTCGACTCCATAAATCGCTCCAAAATGTTCCAAATACTGGAAGCTTACGGGATTCCGTCGGATGTCGTAAGTGCTGAACGTGCCATGTATGAGGACACCACTGCTGTGGTAATCACTCCTGAGGGAGAAACTGATGCATTCAGCATCAATACCGGCGTCCTTCAGGGTGACCCATTGGCACCCTTTCTCTTCATTATATGTCTCGATTATGCATTGCGGTCTTCGATATCTGAATCGGAGGGACTAACACTCCGACGCAGACGAAGCCGACGTCACCCGGCTGAAACCCTACCTGATTTAGATTTTGTTGATGACATTGATTTGTTGGAAAATTCAATAGAACTTGCACAAAACCTTCTCACTAAAGTTGAAACCGCCTGCCAAAAAATAGGGTTATACCTCAATGCTTCTAAAACTAAGTTTATGCACTTAAATCCAACAACTCCTAGTCTGCTTTTAACATCTGACGGTACCTCAATTGAGCAGGTCACCGACTTCAAATACTTAGGAGGTTTCACTGATAATGGTCATGATATGAATGTTAGGATAGCCTTGGCATGGAGTGCCCTTCAGTCATTACACAGAGTTTGGAAATCCCCCATCAGAAAGCAGACCAAGACAAAACTCTTTCAGACATGTATTGAAACAATTCGTTTGTACGGTTCTGAATCTTAGCTTATGACTAGGTCACAACTCCATAAACTCAATGGCACATATACGAGGATGCTTCGTGTAGTCTACAACTGTCCATGGTGGAAACACACTACAAACACACAGTTGTATGGATCACTACCAAAAGTCTCTTCAAAAGTGAAGCAGCGTCGACTATGCCTTGCGGGTCATGTCGCTCGTTGCAATGAACCAGCTGGAAGACTCTCGTTGTGGTCCACCGACGCAAAGAGAAGGGTTGGCCACCCAAGTACAACTCTTAAGAAACTCATTGTGGTCGAAACAGGGCTGGAAGGGTAAGGGCTACTCTCTGCAATGAAGGACAAGCAGTTCTGGAGGACTAACTTCGTCTGCTTCACCTCACACGAGGATGAACGATGATGATGGTGATGATGATGAAGTGCGTTCTAGATATTCTCATTACATTCCATTTGGCCACATGCTGGAAGGATTTGAAGTGGCTTGCTGTTTAGTTTGTCCATTGAATGAGATCAGACTGTTTTGAAAAATTTGGAATGCCGTAAAATGTGATCATACTGCAGTTAGAATGCACTTTGAATGCCGGTCGCGAATTCAGTATCCATCCACCTCAAATGCACCTCGAAAGAATGGGCAGAAATATCTGGAACGAAGTGAGAACTTCTAGAATACACTACGAATATCCAGGAATATACAAAGAATATTCATTCTGACGGCGTTCTGGTTGATTCGGCTTCTTGTATGAAGGGGCCTTTAGTACTCTATGGATGGGTTTGCATAGCTACTATTGTTTAGATGGGTTTTGCTTAGTACCGTTTAGATATCGATGTTGACGTATACATTATGCGCACATCATTTGTACGTATGTGTGTAGATTCCCTTGCAGTCTTCGGGAAGGGTTTCTTTTGGGGGGGGGCGGTGGCGTTGGTCCGCGATTTTCAACGTTGGATATGTTCTATTGTGCCGGGAAAGGGAATTTGTTGAAGAAAGGAATT
>NC_049994.1:4745956-4748274 GCF_000003815.2 Branchiostoma floridae | reverse complement strand
CCCCCCAAAAAAAGAGCCCCTTCCCGAAGACTACAAGGGAGTCTAGTATGTGTGGGCGTTCGAGTGCATTTGAGTAGTTGCGTGATGTGTGCTAAACTAAATACTCAAATTTGTGGACAATGTTGATGAACAAAATCACGATGACGTTGTGTATTTTTTTTCTTAGACTCAGGTTTAGCGGCAAGTTTCCTGGTGTTGCTACTGTCAACATGGGTTCTCGGTGAAGTGTCCGCCATGAAGTATTGGTGGTTGAACCCCGTGGGGAAACGGGCACCAGGACAGGACAGGGCGGTCTTCGGGGATGGGTCTACATCAGACCGACTGAGAGCACTGGAAGCACTCGATGGAGCACCTGGTCAGAGGGGGAGGCTCGGAGATCTACAAGTTCTCAAACAACGCCTTATGGCCTTAAGGCTAGGGGAGAGAGGGGACAAGTTAATACAGGAGGCGTATCCGCGATACACTCTTGAAGACAGTCGTCCGTTTCCTCATCAGGTAGGCAATTATAAAAGACTTGATTATAAATCACATTTATTTAGCCCAAGATTGTACCTATTAGTAAAAGAAAATGTGATAGCACGCCTCTATCACATTATTTCACTGGTAAGAGGAAAAATATCATGTCTTTTAGTGAAATAATGTGATAGCACCCCTCTATCACATTATTTCACTGGTAAGAGGAAAAAGATTATGTCTATTAGTGAAAAATGTGATAGCACTCCTCTATCACATTATTTCACTTGTAAGAGGAAAAAGATTATGTCTAATAGTGAAAAATGTAATAGCACTCCTCTATCACATTATTTCACTTGCAAGAGGAAAAAGATTATGTCTAATAGTGAAAAATGTGATAGCACTCTTCTATCACATTATTTCAATAGTAAGGCCATGTTGATTTGATTATATGGATGACATCCTCCAGGAACTCCGAATAAAAAAAAAAGTTTGGCCCCCCAAAAAAAGTTGCCTTCAGTATGAAATCAAAGTGGCCAGGAAGGTTGAACATAGGACTAAACACACATAGTATGGTATACCAACAGTTAGGTGTAGGGACCAGTACATCATACGGGTGCAAAACATTTTTTTCTTCTTGGACCAATCCGAAAAAAACAGACCTGAAAAAAAAAAAACAGAGGAACGTTCAGGTTTCCCCAATTACAAAATGGACACACTATGTCGGCAGCCATTTGGAGTCTAACCGAGGGGCCAAGAAGACAACAAGAGCGAAGTCAAGTAGAGTTTATAGTCAATTGCACCAAGTTTCTACAGTCAAAGGTACAGAGACAGTTAGCCTATTACATGGAGATGGGATTTTAAAATGCAGTGGGAGTCCAATGATTCACCAAACAGATACCTTTGTAGCAAAATTGACCAATTACCATTGTTTTGAGTATTGCCAGTTCTCAAGTTTCCACAGACAATCCGGTCCAGGTTCATGTCCGGACCTGGAAATGATCCTCTGGACCTGAATTTTCTGTACTGGTACCTCCCCCAACCAACAATAGATTTTTTTTCTTTCTGTCCTTTTACATCTTACTCTTTGACTTTAGATTCGTTTTGGCATTCTATATGGCATTAGTTATCTGTTTTCTGATACTTTTTTTTTCAATCTACGGAACATTTGTGCTCATTTTACAGCTGCTTTGCACAATTTATTGTGTGGTCGAAATTTTACTAGTAAGAGGGAAATGATTGTCTATTTATAGTGAAAAAATGTGACAGCACCCCTCTATCACATTATTCCACTAGTAAGAGGACAATAATTTTTGTCTAAATGTAATGGTGAAAATGTTTTATCGTTGTGGCAACCATTATCACACATAAAAGTAACACGGTTTTTGACACGTTTTTAATAAAGATATCAAAGATTCCATCCTATATTCAAATATACATGCATTTTTTGTCCTGCAGAACTTACGAACGGTTCGGTCATCCCGACCTGTTCCGCTAGGGGGCGCGCATGAAGAAGCACCACTGAGTCCATATTGGCAGGCAGTAGCAGGTGAGTTTTGTATATACTCTGTGATAATCTCTATGATAAACAGAGCATTGAAATAACTTAAAAGTAACGCTTGTTATAGTCATTACTGTCTGCAAAGAACCATTTTCCTCGAATTATGGGACATTGAAGCTATATTTTTCATATTATTTCACATATTTCTGTTCCTAAGACATCCATACATTCCTAATGTTATAATTGATGACTGGTTTTATGGTTTCTGGTTATTTATTTCCATATTGCTGGATGGACTTATACCTTTGTTTGCGATAAAATATATTTGTTCAATGAGCTGTCATCTACTCACATCATACCACAT